>NC_090728.1:121088265-121095765 GCF_036898095.1 Palaemon carinicauda | reverse complement strand
CCTATCAACTGCTGCGGCTCTCACTTTTCCTATCCCACAAGACCCTCTCCTTCTCTCCACCGATGCCAGCGACGTCGCTATTGGTGCAGTACTCAAGCAGGTGGTGAAAGGCTCACCCCGCCCATTGGCCTTTTTCAGCAGAAAACTGTCACAGGCAGGATCGGGTTATTCTACCTTCGATCGAGAATTGCTGGTGGTGCACTTGGCTGCCCGCCACTTTCGCCATTTCTTAGAAGGTACGCCCTTCTTCATTCGCACAGACCACATGCCTCTGGTGCACACCTTCACTCGATAGTCTGACGCCTGGTCCGCCCATCAACGCCGACATCTCTCCGCCGTGGCTGAATAAAATTGCACCCTCCAATACGTCCCTGGGAAAATGAATCCCGTTGCCGATGCCCTGTCAAGAAACACGTTGGCTGCCGTTCAACTGGGATTGGATTACAACACCCTTGCTGAAGCCCAACGACAGGATCCAGAGTATCAAGCTTGTAGGACATCCTGCACGTCACTCCGTTGGGAAGACTTTCCCCTAGAAGAATTAACACCACCCTCCTTTGTGACGTCAGTACTGGTAGACCGCGACCTTGGATTCCTGCTCCCATGCGCCGACAGGTGTTTGATTTCATTCACGGCCTTTCACATCCCTCGTGCCGTTCTACTGCACAGCTGCTGAAGGCAAAGTTCATTTGGCACGGCATTTCTAATGATGCTAAGGATTGGGTCCGCGCCTGTACTTCTTGCCAAACTTCCAAAGTACACCGACACACGGATTCAGGAGTGGGCACCTTTCCTCAACCTCAGCGTCGTTTCGAACACATTCACGTCGACGTTGTAGGCCCCCTACCTACAATACAAGGATATCGTTACCTGTTTACCATCATCGACCACTCCACTCGTTGGCCTGAAGCCATTCCTATGGAAACTGCAACGTCTGCCTCATGTACATCTGCCTTACTATCTGGATGGATTTCAAGATTCGGTATCCCTGAGCATATTACTTCTGACAGGGGAACCACTTTCAACTCTCAATTGTGGAGTCATTAGCAAATCTCCTGGGCATCACACTACATCAGACAACATCCTACAACCCCGCTGCCAATGGAATGGTTGAACGTTTTCATCGCACCCTCAAAGCAACTTTGATGTCCCGCTGCAAGGATTGCAACTGGTTTACTCAGCTTCCCTGGGTCCTCCTGGGACTAAGGACCACTCCTAAAGACGCCCTCGACGTCTTGGCAGCTGAAATGGTACATGGCGACCCGTTGGTCGTCCCTACCGAATTTTTTCCTCTACAACCTCCTCTGACGATCTCCAGCGCATACGTCACATTGTGGGAAAATTTACTCCGTACCGCCAGACTTACAAGCCCCCAGCGAAGAGTCACATACCAACGGACTTGCACTCTATAACGCACGTCTTCCTGTGCAACGACACCAGCAAGCCACCACTAACCCCCCCCCCCTCACACGGGCCATTTCCTTGTGATCCGACGCAGTCCGAAAGACATCCTACTAAACATTCGGGGCAAAGAAGACTGGGTCTCCATTGATCGTCTAAACCCTGCTTATCTCTTGCCAGATGACCCGCCTACAGTTCGCCTCTCTAGATCAGGGCGCCCTATTTAACATGTACAGTATGTAATTTTTAGGGGGGAGCCATGTACCAACCGTGTGTCACACAATTGTACATAATTATTTTGTATATATTATGCTTGTATCTGCATTCTTCCCTCGCACTAAAAAGAACCTGAATGATCATGTCTCCGGTTGTGCTCTGTAACATTGTCTGTCTCTCGAACTTGTTATGTCCTGTTGACTTGAGGTTTTATATATAAAGGACTGTTCCTTAATAAATAACTCAGTTGATTGTATCCTGCCTTTGAGTTTACAACCCTCTCTCGGCACCGTCACAATATTATCGTGCTAGGCGATATATTACCGTCTTAGGCGGTATAAGCGGTGCTAGGCGGTATATCTTACCAATCCATGTTTGCCAATGGTTATACCTTCGTAGGATGATGAGCAACTTGGTGGATTATTGAGTTGTTTGGGTGTGGAGTGAATGCCCTCCTAAATTTCGATGAAGTCACTGGCAGCTGGGTGACAGATTGGTTTAAGGCGCTGGACTAACGGTCTCTTTGCCTTTTACACCTGATGCGTGGCACTTGATCATACTAGAATTAGTATGGACTGGCAGGGGTCACTTGCCTTAGTTATATAGGCACTGTGCATCACTGGAATCTTGCTATCCTTTGATGTATCTAGCCAATGAATCATCTATGGGTTTAGTCAGTCATGGATAGAGAAGATGAAAGAATGACCCACAGTCCCAGGCGTAGAAGGGTGCTTAGAATTTCCAGGTTTATAAATCCTAAAGAAAAATTGAAGATTTGTAATTGGCATGTTAGAACCATGTATCCGATTGGGAAGTTACAGCAGGTGGAGATTGAATTTATGAAATATAGTTGGGATATCTTATCCCTAAGGGAAACACGTTGTAAAGGGATATGTAAGGAAACTTTAGACCAATAGAAGGGGTAGGAATGATGATGACAGCAAGAGCATAAAAGTCATTAACCGAGTGGAAGCTTTTGATATTAGATTGTTACTAGCAAAGTTCAAATCAAAGCAGTGCAATATGAGTATTAAGGAAAGGTGAATACTATAAAGAACTGCATAGGATAATAGACGAGATCCCTGAGAGAGATATGAAAATTGTGATTGGCGACATCAATGCTAAAGTTGGAAGAAATAAAAAGGATACAGGACGTGATGGATGTTGAGGGTCTTGGCGAAGTTGTAAATGCAAATGGAGCATATTGTTCAGAAAGCAATCTTGTCATTGGAGGTACTCTTTTCCACCATAGGAGGATCCATAACTATACATTTACTTCACCACGTAGCAATTACAAAAATCAGATAGATCACATTGCCATTCATAAAGAGAGAAGGAGGACTCTGAGAAATGTAAGAAGCTATGGTGGTGCAGGTATTGGTAGTGATCACCAGCTCCTCATTCACCTTCCAAAATTAAAACTGAAATCACTCAACAGAAAGATAGATAGAATATCTAGATTTGATACAACTAAGCTTCTAGAGGAAGCGCACAGAAAAATTTGTAATTGAATGTAGGAATCGATTTGTAGTCTTAGAGACTTTAAGAGACGAGGAGTACACAATGAATGGAGAATGGTGTGATATTAAGAACATATATCACTCAGTTGGTAGTGAAGTATTGGGACAAACAGTTACAAGGAGAAGGCCATGGATAGCAAATGATACTTGGTATACTATAAAAAGGAGACTAAGACAGAAATTCTTTATTAAAAGTTTTCGAGGAAGTAATGGTAATTACAAGGTAGACCCTGCAAAGTATTACTGTATTAAAAGGGAGATCAAAAGAAAATCCTGGAATGACTGGAGAGTGTTTAGACAGTAAAACAGGTGAGGCGGACAAAGCTATGAATTCAGGAAGTGGCTATGGTGTGAGAATTGCTCATAGAATTAATAATGAAATCTTGACTGTGGCAAAGAAGAAGAAGCATATACCCATCAAAAAGGGAGATTGCTCTGTTATGGCACCAGAAGAAGAAGAAACACAACGTTGGATGAAACACTTTAATAAGGTTATAAATAGGACATATGGATGGAATAATTTGATTGATATTCCTGAAGTTGATGAAGATCTTGATGTGCCCATGAATGAATTCAGTGGAGTCAATGCAATCCTAAAAAACTAAAGAGATGGAAAGACCCTGGATACAATGGAATAACTGCCGAGATGATGCTGGCCGAAAATGAAATGACTCCCAGACTTCTTAAAAAAATATTTTATAGAATGTGGCATAAAGACGCAAAACATGATGAATGGGGATTACGAGTGTTGGTGAAAATAGTTAAAAAGGGAGATCTGACTGATTGAAATCATTAGAGAGGCCTAACACTGACGTCAGTTGTTATGAAAATATATAGTATCCTTATTCTTAAGAGACTAGGGAGGAAGATTGATGAAAAGCTGAGAGATAAACAAGCAGGATTTAGAAAAGGTAGAGGTTGCACTGACCAAATTTCCTTTTTGAGACATGTTGTACATCAATGCGTAGAATATGGAAATCCCTTGTTGATGATAATTTGTGGACTATGAAAAAGCCTTTGATAGTGTGCACCGGCCAATTTTGTGCAGAATCCTACGTTATTCTGGGATTTCTCTTAAATATGTAAATTTTATTAAGTCTGTTCATGAGCATAGCAAGTGCAAAGATAATGGTAATGGAGTCTTATCAAGAAAGTTTCAAGAAAACAGCGGAGTATTCCAAGGGAATGTGTTGTCACCTCTGTTGTTTATCCTCCTCATGGACTTTGTAATGTGTTGAACAGTCAGACATGGTGGAAAAGGATTAGATTTGATGGGTGATAGGAATTTAGAAGACCCAGATTATGCTGATGGTGCTGTCATTCTTAGCTGAATACCACATGATTTGCAGAGCTTGCTTACCAGAATGCATGAAATAACACATCAGGTAAGGCTGAAGATAAATAAAAGAAAAACAGAGATGATGAGAACTGAGTATGCAATAGAAGAGGAGATATCATTAGAAGAATTAATGAGGTAGGTTCTTTAGAATTAGAGTTTAGTGAAAAATTTAACAAAGCAAATCAGACAACGGCTAGGTTAAGTTAAATTGGGAAATCTAATCGCCTAAAATTTCATATAAAAATTAGACTATATATCAGTTTAGTGAGAGCGGTGTTACTCTATGGACATGAGTCATGTTATGTCAATGAAACAATCACCAACAAATTTAGTAGATTTGAGAATAAAGCCCTCAGAAGGTTATTGGGAGTTAAATGGCAAGACAGGATTAGAAATGACACTATAAGAGATATTACTCGAGTACCATATGTGGATGAGATCATGATGAGGGTAGATGGAGATGGTTCGGGCATGCTCTCCGCACTCCCCATAACAGATTAGTTCACCAAGGCACCAGAAGAATTAGAAGTCCCAGGTCTATATGGCTTTGAACTATAAAGGTCGAAGTATGAGATGATGAATGGAGAGGTATTGAGTTAAAAAGTCGAGACTGAGATGACTCTTAAAGTCTAGCGGAAGTCTCTTGCGTCAATAGGCGTAGTAGGAGATGATGATGATATCTATCTATCTATCCATCTATCTATCTATCTATCTATATATATATATATATATATATATATATATATATATATATATATATATATATATATATATATATAGATAGATAGATATATTTCTATATATATATATATATATATATATATATATATATATATATATATATATATATATATATATATATATATATATATATATATGTGTGTGTGTGTGTGTGTGTGTGTGTGTGTATGTTTGGGGTGTATGAATATTTGTGTAAGTGTGTTAACGTGCACATGTTTGTATTTTTCCTCCTTATTTGAGATTCTCCTTCTTAATTTATTTCATAATCAACGGTATGGTTGGATAATGAAAAGGTTATTCCAACGAATAGATTGGACAAATAATTGTTCCATTGTAACATTATGAAACGAAAAGTAACAAACATGATTTTATGTGGTGTGGAAGGTGAGGTAAATTGTTTTGGCATTTTAATGGAATAGGTATAAAATAAGGCATAAATACTTTTATGGTAAGATAAATTCTGATTTATTCCATTGATAGGATGATAAGAATAGGGAAAATGATAATAGTATTAGTGTATCATTTCAGGAACCTCTTTTAAAAAAAAAAAGGAAGTTGCATCGATTAAACATCAATGAACCCCTTAATCCTTCACCCAAGTTAACGAATATTATAAAACAGATGAGGGAAAATGAAGATTGATAAGTATTACAAACGACCGCCGGAATGACATCAGCAAAATGTATAGTCCTTGAGAACGACGACCTTGTTTTCTGAAGTTTAATGGCTCAAAGTTTGAGTGAGCTACGAGGGCGAATCGTACTAGCTACCAAGATACAGATGTCTACGTGTGGCAATATTTTCTTTTTTTATTTCAAAGGATAATAATCCTCATTTCTAAACACCAACTCTTGTAAAATTTACTAGTTTCGAGAATATCAAGTATTATCAGCCATGTAAATAAAGTACTAGGTAAAAGTCAAGAATTGAATTATCTTGCAAACATTAAAACTGAGGTGTGACACCACACGGCAGGATGATATAAAGATATGATTTCAACTATGTATAAGGTATTTCATTCTGAAGAAGAGAGAGAGAGAGAGAGAGAGAGAGAGAGAGAGAGAGAGAGAGAGAGAGAGAGAGAGAGATCTTACTAAATTGATAGTGGGAATAAAGTCAGACAGTAGAAGGCCTACTGATTAATCATTGAAAATTCTCAGACGGCGATTATGACGCTACAAAAATTTCCAACAGCCAACCAGTATTTTACGTATATAACTATATTCACCCTACCAATCCTGTAAGATTTCCTAATAAAATGTCTCTCTAGATTCTATGTTATCCCCCTACTTCCCTTCTTGTATAATGCCGTATTTTTACTTGAAAATATTTCTTTATGTCAGTGTGCCGAGACTGTCACACCCAAACGGCTGCTCAGCAGCTGTCGGCCGACACCTCTAGCATTTACTCTTTAGATATAAGTAAAATAAGGACTCTACACTGGACGCGTGAGAAAAGTCACCTGTGTTCAGTGAGCATTTGTTACGGAAGACTAAGTACCCCAAATTATTTATTCTTCTGGTGAGCACCTTTATCCCGCAAATTTAGATGCATTAAATGCTAGAGAAGCAGTTGCGGAAATCAAGGAAGAAGCGATTGAAATCACAGTAGCAATTTCCCGTAGCATATTATCGGAAAAGTTTACAGAGAAAACTGAAAATACTTGCTCACAGTTCCCTCGTGTGAAAGTGTTTTAAAACACTGATCAAAGGTGCGACAAGAGCAATCCAGATTTCCTTATAATTCAGTGAATAGACATGGATTTGAAATCCCTGACGAATAGGGTAAACTTGCTAATGGTCAACAGTTTCTAAGATATGGTTCAGGCCTCATGGATCATCAAAGAATTCTAATATTTGCATTTCATGGGACATAAAAAAATTTACCGGAACAGTCGTATCAACTATTTTGCATTCATGTACAAGTTATTAGTAGATGTTTCCCATGGGTTTTAGAAACCAAGCAGACATATGAATCCGTTTTCGAGCAATTTAAAATTATGCAACATAATGTAGATCCAATTGATATCATGGCGGATTTCGAAGTTGCGATTCATAAGTCATTTAATTCATCATTCCCTAATTCATCTATCGGTGCATGTTTACTTCATCTTGGCCAGTCCATATTTAGGAAAAAATTTTATCTAGTTCTCAAAGAAAAATATAACAAACACTCTGAATTCTACCTTAAAGTAAGATGTTTTTAAGCATTGTCATTTCTCCCCACTGAAGATGTTGAAGAGGCCTATGAGGAATTGATAGACGATGTCAAAATACCTTAAAA
>NC_090728.1:121083265-121085765 GCF_036898095.1 Palaemon carinicauda | reverse complement strand
TATACCCATCAAAAAGAGAGATGGCCATATTATAACAAAAGAAGAGGAAGAATTACAAAGTAGGATAAAACCCTTTAGTAACGTCATCAATAGGAGATTGTTATGCTTTAATCCGAGGAAGACCTTGATTTGCCCATGAATGAATTCAGTGTGTTTGAAGTCGAAGCTATCCTCAAAACACTAAAGAGATTGAAATATCCCGGTTAAGATAGAATACTTACAAGATTATTTTGTAGAATGTGGCATGAACCTTCGAATCCAGACGAATGGGAGTTAGGAGTGTTGGTGAAAATGGCAAAAAAGGAGACCTGACTGACTTCAATAATTAAAAGGACATAAAATTTTTGCAATTTTTATGAAAATATATACTATGCTTATTCTACCGGACTGGAGAGAAAGATTGCTGAAAAACTGAGAAATGAACAAGTTGGATTTAGAGAAGTGAGAAGTTGCACAGGCCAAATTTTTATTTTGAAACGTTGTAGAGCAATGCGTAGAATATAAAAATCCATTTCTGATGGCATTTGTGGTGACTCCTGCGTTATTATGGAATTCCTCTTAAATATGTAGATTTTATTAAGTCTGTTCATGAGAATAGCAAGTGCAAAGTTATTGTTAATGGAGTCTTATCAAATGAATTTCCAGTGAACAACAAAGTACTCCAAAGGAATATGTTGTCACCCCTTGTCATGGATTTTGTGATGCAGAGAACAATTGTATATGGTGGAGAAGGATTGGACGAGATTAGTAATAGGAATATAGCAGTCCTTGAGTATGCTGAAGATGCTGTCATTGTTAGCAAAACAACACAGGATTTTTAATACTTGCTTACCAGAATGAATGAAACATCTTACGACGTTTCACTGTAGATAAATAGAAGAAAGACAAAGATGATGGGATTAAGGTATGCAATTGAAGATGAAATATCAATGGAAGGGGAAAAGATTAATATGTTAGAATCATTTAAGTATTGAAAAACTACGATATCCAATGTAGGGTCTTTAGAATTAATGTTTAGTGAAAGATTTAGTAAAAGACTATGGCTAGGTTAAGTAAAACTTGAAAATTAAATCGACTGAAATTACATATACATATATATATATATATATATATATATATATATATATATATATATATATATATATATATATATATATATATATATATATATATATATATATATATATATATATATATATGTATATATAGGACTATATATCCGTTAGTGAGATCAGTATTACTCTTTTGATATGAGTCATGGTATGACAATGAAACTATACCCAATAGATTTAGTAGATTTAAGAACAAAGCCCTAAGAAGGATATTGGGAGTGAGTGGCAAGACAGGATTAGAAATGAAACTATAAAAGAAAGATTACTGAAGATCCGTATGTGGAGGAGATTATGATCAGTGGCACATGGAGATGATTTGTGCATAATCTTTGTACTCCCTGAAAGAGATTAGTTCACAAAACGTTTACTTGGGCTCCACAAGACACTAGAAGAGCTGGAAGCACCTTGCCTACATGGACTATGAAGCGCAAAGTAGGAGATGATGAATGGAGAAGTATTGAATTAAAAGCTCAAGATATACCCGACTGTTGAATTTCTAACCGAGGCCTATGGGTCATTAGACTTGCAAGGAGATGAAAATGACGATATGCATATACAGATTTTAGGACACTATTACTATGTATTAGGTTTATTTTAATAGCCATGAATCCTCCATCTCGAGGCTCAATTTTACACAGTATTCTAGAAATTTTATTCGAGATGTGTTCCTAAAAATAAAGTAAAATATCTGGAACTTCAAATGTTCAAACTTGTAGCAAATGTTTTCATGTTGAACAGACTGACATAATTCTCTTTGGTGGTTGATACTTTATATGTAACATCTGTTTTAATGTTGTTACTGTTATTAAGATATTTTATTTTAATTGTTAATTTAACTATTGAAGTTAATTTATTTTCTAATTTCCATTCCTTACTGGGCTATTTTCTCCTAACTTCTCCATTTAGGGATGTAGCTTAGCAAGTAATAATAATAATAATAATAATAATAATAATAATAATAATAATAATAATAATAATAATAATAATAATAATAATAATAATCTATAGAAAACCTTACTTTGAAAGGCAGGACATTTATCCCTATCATAAATGTAGCATATCATATTTGGCTTAGAACAGCTACATTCCGCTAAGAACTAATGCAGAGAGTTTTGTGCTTCAACTGAAAATTAATACAGATTGACCATAAAAAAAAAAAAAAACATTTTCTGTTACAACAGTAGGGAATAAATTAATAGCCACTATCAAACCTGTACTCTTTGGTGTGGAGGTAGCAGTTCCTCCTTTACTGGAATCAGATGACTCTATGACTCACTGTCCAAAGGAAAAGGCAGATCGTTTTGCAGATATCTTTTAATAGTAAACAGAGTAATGAGAAATTCAATCTTAATCATTCCTGTTTTCCTGAGGCTACACTAGCTTGTTTA
>NC_090728.1:121068265-121070765 GCF_036898095.1 Palaemon carinicauda | reverse complement strand
CATTTTCCCTTTGCCTACACATACAGAGAATACTCTGGCCTATTCTATACATATTTTCCTCTGTCCTCATACAGCTGACAACACTGAGATAAACAAATTCATCTTCACCCAACGGGTTACTGTACTGTAATTGTTCAGTGGCCACTTTCCTCTTGCTAAGGTTAGAAATTACTCTTTAGCTATGATAAGCAGCTCTTTTAGGAGAATGACACTAGAATCAAGCCATTGTTCTCTTGTCTTCGGTAGTGTCTTAGCCTCTGTACCATGGTCTTCCACTGTCTTGGTTTACAGTTTTCTAGATTGAGGGTACACTCGGGAACTCTATTCTCTTTGATATCTCTTCTTTTTTTTTTTCTTTTGTTAAAGTTAGTATAGTTTTTATAAGTGATATTTTGTTTTGTCACTCTTCATAAAATAATTTATTTCTCCTTTTTTCCTTTTTTAACAGGGCTATTTTCCCTGTTGGAGCCACTGGGCTTAAAGCATCCTGCTTTTCCAACTAGGGTTGTAGCTTAGCAAGTAATAATAATAATAATAATAATAATAATAATAATAATAATAATAATAATAATCAGGTTGCTTTATGTCAGTATAACTCCTTATAAAGTTTTATAGCCAACACATTACCTCCCTTGAAGGAGCATGTTTCAGCAATCTAATTACTCAGATAGCTTTTTCTCTTCCGACCACCCATATTTGGGTACTTCAAAGTCTCTATAAAAAACGTCAATCGATTGAAACCCTTAGTTAGGCCGTCAATCATCAAAAGGCCTAACACTTGCCTGGAGTTCAGGCAACTTTCGAACTACGATTTGCGTATCTTCACTCAGCTTTGCGTGTGTACTTTCACTTGTGGGCGTTTGGACTTCTTTTATGTACCACGGATATGCTGTGATTGCGTGCCGTTCCTCTTCTCGTTCAACCAAGATTCTGTTCATTAACGGTTCTAAATTATGTACCTTATTTTCCAGTTTTTGCATTTTAATTTCCTGTCTATATTCTTCAAAGGGAATGCTATATCCCACTGCTTCTTTGTTTTCATCTCCTGCAGCAAAATCATCTGCTATGTTAGTCATTGTGTAGCTATGCATCTTGAACTTTTATTTTAACGTCTAAAAGAAAAACTTCCCTCAGAGCACCCACAAACAGACATATTTTTACACCTGAAACTAATTTTTCCCTTGTTGGCGGATAATGAGACACCGGAATATGGGTTTTTTCACTTCATTACCAAAGGCATGTAAGTATATTATACTGTACAGCCGACACTCTCAGGCAAGTGAATTGTCTCAGAGAGAGCACAAATGTAAATAACTAAACCTCGCTATCAATATGCAATCTTGCTACAACAACATGCTGAAAGGGATATATATGTATATATATATATATATATATATATATATATATATATATATATATATATATATATATATATATACTGTTTGAAAAAAGTATGTCTCGGTAAGATTGTGTGTTGATTATAGGATGTTGAAAGCAGTCACTAAGGATAAGGCATTTCTAATACCCTCGATCAAAGAATTGCTTGTGAAGGTATGGGATAGTAAATGTTTTACAACTGTTGATTTAAAATCTTGATATTATCAAATACCCCTCAAGAAGACAGTAAATGTAAAAAAGCATTCATAGCTAATGATCAACTATTTTAGTTTAATCTTCTTCCTCTCGGTGTTAAAAATGCTCCAAGTCATTACTCTAGAGTAATGAAGGCGGTTTTGTCTCCCTTAATTGGCCATAATGCTCTTGTTTATCTTAGCAATATCATAATTACAGGGAAAACGGCTGAAGAACATAATAATAATATTCATAAACTTTTAGAAGCATTGAGATGTAATGGTATAAAAATAAATTAGACAAAGTGCAAATTTTTCTATAAATAGGTCGAATTTTTAGGTCACATAATAACCCCAGAAGGTATCCAACCCTAGCTCAGTAAAATAGCTGCTATTAGAGATTTCCCCAAGCCATATACCCCTAAGGAGGTTGGTGGGTTCCTTGTGCTCGCTGGGTATTACCGTAAATTTATGAGAGGTTTTGGAGAGATAGTGAGACCCTTAAATACTTTAAAGAAACAAAAAGTGATATATTAGGGAAAGGAAAAAGAAAGGGTCTTTAACCATTTAAAAGCTGCCTTAACTAGCAATAACTTACTCATATATTCTATATTTGATCGCCCGTTTTTAGTGATAACAGATGAGAATAGCGTAGCTATTGGGTGGCTTAGTTTCCCAACGAAAGAATTATATTACAATTGATTGAGAGGCTTTGGCTATTCTTTGGGTTTTAGAGAGGCATCGGTTCTTTATATTATGTCAGTTGATTGAGTTGCAAAGTGATCATCGTCCCTCATATACCTTTTTTTTCCAAGGTAATTTGATCTCACGACATGCGAGATGGATTGAGAGACTTTTAGAGTTTAATATTAAGGGTTTTCCCCCCATAAAATGTAAAGCTAACAAGGTAGCTGATACTTTCTTTAGAG
>NC_090728.1:121055765-121060765 GCF_036898095.1 Palaemon carinicauda | reverse complement strand
TATTTGGGAGGAGTGATTTGATAAATAAATATTAAAATGATTTAGCGCTTTAATTAAAGCAAGGGCCTCCTTTTCTATTGTAGAATATTTCCTCTCGGCTGGTGACAGCTTCTTTGAGAAGAAAGCTACTGGATGGTTAATTCCTTCTTGGTCTTCCTGGAGAAGCACTGCACCCAATCCAGTGTCGCTCGCATCTGTAGCTAAAGAGAAAGGGAGAGAAAAATCGGGGGATCGCAAAAGAGGGTAGCTTGTCAGAGCGCCTTTTAACTTTTCAAAAACCTCCTGACAATTACTATCCCAAACAAACTTTACATTTTTCTTTAATAGATCTGTAAAAGGAATGGCCAGATCAGAGAAATTTTTAATAAATTTGTTATAATATCCTACCATACCGAGGAACCTTCTCACACCTCTCCGGTTGGTAGGGTCAGGAAAAATCGTTATGGCTTCTACATTCGCCTTTTTAGGAGCTACTTCACCCAGTCCAATTTCATGTCCTAGGTAAACAACCTTGGCTCTAGCAAAGTCACTTTTTCTTAAATTTATAACAAGACCAGCTTTTCGAAGCTTTTCAAACAGTGCCTTAATTCGTTTAATGTGAGTGGGCCAGTCGTCGCTGTAGATCACTAAATCGTCTATGTAGACAACACATCCTTCCAAATCACAGGTTATCAAGTTCATCAACCTCTGGAAGGTGGCGGCTGCGTTTTTCATGCCGAATGGCATAACCAAACACTCGTACAGTCCATCACCCGTCACAAAAGCTGAAATTTCCCTTGCCCGAGGAGTAAGACCGACCTGCCAGTACCCTTTTAATAGGTCAAACTTACTGATAAATTTAGCGGACCCTATGCGGTCGATACAGTCCTCCACCCGAGGCAAAGGATAAGAATCTGTTTTAGTAACCTCGTTGATTTTACGATAATCTAAGCACAGTCGATTTTGCCCACCTTCCTTCTTTACAAGAACCACAGGAGAACTCCACGGACTAGTGCTAGGAGTTATCAAATTATGGTCTAACATGTATTTAACCTCTTCCTTAACTATATCCCTTTTTACGGGATTTAACCTGTAAGGGCATTGTTTCATATGTTGTGAGTCCCCAACGTCTACATCATGTTCTAGAATAGTAGTCAATCCCGGTGCATCCTGAAAAAGGTCTTTATATTGATTTATTAAGTCAACAAGGGAAGAAGCTTTATCTGGATCCAAATGCTGAAATTTCAAAGAAAGATTATTAAGGACATCAGAATTATTTGATAAAATATTTGATCCAATTGTCAATTTTTCATCAACTTCGGTAACCACCTCAACTAAAGAAATTGGTCCTACTTCTACTTCTTCACTACTTCTACTAACATAAGGTTTTAACATATTTATATGGCAATGTTGAGACTTCCTCCTCCGTCCAGGAGTCTCCACTAAGTAATTTACTTCACTCATTTTCTTTAAAATTCTCCACGGCCCAGAAAATTGTGCCTTGAGAGTATTCCCAGGCAAAGGAAGCAAAACCAGAACTCTGTCACCTGGTGAAAATTCTCTGCATCTAGATTTTATGTCGTAATTACTTTTCATTACAGCTTGCCCTTTAGCCAAATTTTCTTTAGCAAAAGACCAAGCATTTTGAAGTTTAGCTTGCAAATTCGATATATAGTCCAGTACATTGATTTCCGGGGTTTCCCCCTCCCAGTGTTCCCTGACCACATCAAGAGGACCTCTCACACTATGACCAAAGACTAGATTGAAAGGAGAGAACCCAAGAGTTTCATTTGGAATATATCTAATAGCAAATAATGCATATGGCAATTCTTTGTCCCACTCGCTACCAGTCTCGAAACAAAATTTCTTCAGAACACTCTTCAAAGTTTGGTGAAACCTCTACACCTGTCCCTGACTTTCAGGATGGTAGGGAGTTGAGGTTGTATGTTTGACTCCTAACTCCTCCATCTTCCTTTTAAAATTTCTGCTGGTAAAATTTGTACCGCAATCAGTTTGCAAAACCTTGGGAAAGCCAAACCTAGTAAAAGATACAATTAATGCCTCCATGATTTTCTCACTCCCTATTCTCCGTAAGGGAATAGCCTCAGGGAAGCGTGACATCCTATCTATTATGGACAAAATATACTCATTGCCACTTCGTGTTCGCGGCAACGGACCAACCACATCTACTATGACTTCCTTAAAGGGTTCCCCGACAGCAGGAATTGGAATTCAAGGAGCTCTAGGTACCTTTTGATTTGGCTTACCCACGATTTGGCAGGTGTTACAAGAGTGGACATGTTTTTTTACATCTGTGCGCATTCCAGGCCAGAAAAAATGTTCGGCTAACTTCTGAAACGTCTTCCGGACACTGAAATGTCCGGCAAGATTGTTCTCATGAGACAACCATAACAATTTCCTCCGATACTTCTCGGGAACTACTAACTGACAGACCACTTCTATCTGGTCAGCAGGAGCTTCCACTGCTCTACTGACCCTATATAGTAGACCATCTTCTTTAACAAAATAAGGTTTGGAGGAATCATTTACAATAGATTCAGTAGTCACATCATTAAATTCCCTTGATTTGGCTTCCTTCAAGGCCTCGGGTTCCCAGTCAACATCATCAAAAATTATACTACTCAATTTGCCACCAGTCACAAAGTCAGTTACCTGACTATTTACACTTTCTAAGTCTAAATCAATTTCTTCTAAATCTACCCCCTTTGAACGGGACCGAGTGACAATGGAAACAGGAACACCAAACTCTAGCAAAGAGCCATCACAACGACAGTCTTTCTCTATCAAAGATAGAATTGGAAAAAAATTTAGTTCATTTTCAACAACCAAATCATTAGCAAAAATCAAGTCAATTCCAGGAATGGGCAACGTATCCACTATTGCTAATTTTGCATTACCTTTAAAATAATCAGCTTCTAAATAAAGTGTTTCAAGAGGGCACGATACTAATGTATTTGGTAAACCTCCCAAGACCACAAAATCATTACTGGCCAACACAAAACCCTGAGGCACAGATTTTCTTGAAATTAATGACTGTGCGGCTCCCGTGTAACGCTAAATTTTAATACCTCTGCCTAGTCTCTTGTCGCTGTTAATGAAAATAGACCCATTTGAGATATACTTACGAAATTTTAGTCACTTCGTTTCTTCTTCTGAAGGTTGTTCAGCTGTTAACAGATTGATTGCTTCCCTGTTTTGGCTAGCAAGGAATCTTTGCATTGCCCTACACTCTGCCTTGATATGCCCTTTCGACTATACCAAAAACATGTAATATTTGACCTGCGCTCCAGATTGTCACTACTTCCGGTAGTAGTGCTATTACTAAATCTATTACTATTGGAAAAACTACGAGGTATTACACTACTGACCTTACCTTCTATGCCAGAGTAGTTATTTTCATCTTTGACTACAAAGCTTGTTTCTTTTGGCTTATTACTTTTTCTCAATTTGTCATGGGGGGAAACTTCCTTGCCAAAATTGATCTCCATTTTCCCAGATTCCAGACGATGAGCTAGTGAATATTCGTCAGCCGCAATTGCGATTTCTTGAAGAGAATCTATTTTGAGCTCTTCAAGATGTATTTTAAGGTCTTTAGACACCATTCTCTTAAATTCCTCAATCAGGATGAGTTCCTTTAGTTTATCAAAGTTATCCACCTCTTTACTCCTTAGCCAATCCTCAAAAAACTGTTCTTTCTTCCTGGCAAATTCAATAAAGGTAGTGTCCAAATCTTTCCTTAAATCACGGGATTTTTGGCGATATGCTTTTGGGACGAGATCATAGGCTTTCAATATAATGGATTTAACAATATCATAATCTGAGGAAAGTTCATCACTAAGTGTATTGTATACACGCTGAGCCTTACCTTTCAATTTACATTGCACTAAAGTCGTCCACATATCTCGAGGCCACGCGAGTTTGATAGCAATACGTTCAAAAGACGTGAAAAATTCAGGCACATCCTCTTCGAAAAAGCAAGGAATTAACTTTATTGCAGTCATCAAGTTGAAATTATAAGTACTATTATCACCACTCAACTTTATCTGAAGTTCTAATAACTCCTTTTCGTGTTGCCTATCCTTAGCTCTCTCCTCTGCTTGCAATTGTAAGGATTTAAATTCCAACTCTTTTATTTTACTCTGTTCCCTCAAGATATCTAACTGTAAGTCACCTGACCTCCCTGCTAGTTCCTTCCTAACCCTGTCCTGTCTTTCATTGCTACCAGGAGTTTCTTCACCATGACTACCTTCCAAAATAGATTCTTTATAAGCTTTAACAGCCTTAACCACCTCCCATAACAAAGGACCCTTCCTGATCTCGGTGGGAAGACTCAAACTAAAGAAGTCTACCAAGAACCACAAATCATCCCTTTTTAAATCATACAGCTTTCTTTCCCAATCATCATCATCTAAGAAACGAATGGCCGCCACCTCCACGTTTTCCTTTGGGGATCCCATGTTACCTACTTTGAGTGAAAACTTTTATCAATTACCTAAATTTTATCTCCTTATAACCCCTCAAGTGTTTAATTGCTATATTGCTGGTAATAAATCCTGGCAAGGTCGCCAAAAATGTTAGGAACTCTGTTATTCGGAAGAGATATTTAACAAAAATCCTTTATTTTTCCTTAAATATAAAATAATTTGTCCAAGCGTTTACTGGGTCTTCCAACAAAATTGCTTTTACTACGATAGCTTGTAGGCTAAAGAGTAAAGTTTACCAGCAATACAGAGAATAAAAATACACTTTGAGGGGGTAATTGAAAACAAACGTAAAAATTAAGATTTATTACAAGAAGTTATTAGCACACATCCTCGAATTGTTGGCTGAAGGCACAGTCACATACACTTACAACTACCATTCAGACTTACAGCTAACCTTCACTCTAATGATAGTTCAAGGGAAAGTATCGAGGAGAAGGGAGAAAAACCACTTCTGCACAAAGTCAATTATAAGTGAGAGATTAAAGAAAGCAAGAAAAGCTTAGCTTAACTGCACAC
>NC_090728.1:121030765-121045765 GCF_036898095.1 Palaemon carinicauda | reverse complement strand
TTTTACTATAGACAAAATCATTTTATTTTATATACCTCTCAAAACACCGATTGGTATTATTTGAAGATTTAAAAGAGAACAATACTAATTTCATTGATGTAAAATTACTGATTCAAATACTAATATATTTTCAATATGTATTTTGTCTTACAAAGTTATAGATAACAGAAAAATTACCAATCCTTTATATTATTGTTTTAGGCGTGTATTACGGACATCCTCGAAAAAAAAAATGTGTTCAACATAAATTCATGAACTCATCTCCATTTAGGGTGAACCATTTATCAAATGATACTCTCTCTCTCTCTCTCTCTCTCTCTCTCTCTCTCTCTCTCTCTCTCTCTCTCTCTCTCTCTCTCTCTCTCTCTCTCCTAAAGATGAAGGAAATCATGAGCGTCATGGAAGGTCGAAGAAGAAGACAATCTAGCAAAGAGGAAATGAGTCCCGTCATAGCAAGGAAAGTGAGGCATTAGCCAATCAAACGATGAGTGATTGAAAAACGTGAAGCTAAGAGCTATTGACAGCATACTGGGTAATTCATTTTACTTGGAAACGAAAACAATTATAAAAAATTGTCTTTTATTAGACACTTTGTTTTACTATCATAAGTATTTGAGAGAATGGCATCATAAAAGAATTACAGAACTGGAGGTAAATGAAAAAAAAAAGTCATCGAAACTATTACCCCCATAATCAAAGTTCCACTACATTGTATTGATTGCGAGTTGGTTCACTTTTACCTTGAAAAACAAGTCATCTATAAAAAGAGGCATAAAGTTTATGAGGATAAAAGAGAAAATAGTAGTGCCCATTATTAAACAATAACTTCATCTCAAAAAATAATTTTTTTTTTTTTTTTTTTACCCTTTTCAAGAACAAATATACCTGAACGGTTGTAACCAAAATTTCCTTTTCTTACTTTAAGAACCCTATTGATTTTATGAAATTTTGTTGAATACTTAAACAAATCTTTGTAAATCTCCATGAAGATTTAGGCAAATTTTCATGCTTTGTCCTTGTGGTAAAAAAGAATCGAAATATTTGCTTATAGATTTAAGATCCTTTACTATGATTCTTTTCGAATTTCATATGTAAGTTAGGGTAACCAATGAAAAACGTACATTATAAAAACCTTATCTGACGTTGTTATAAAATTTCAGGGACCTCCATTCTTAGAGTAGAAAAAGGTCCATAAGAACGAGTGACCGTCAGTTATGAAATATAACTTACCATTAATAAAGAAAATATGATTAATAATTTTTTTCCTCTATAACTTTTTCATATTCAATCTAGAGAAGAAAAGATCAGTACAAAATGTTATATCTTTCAAAGAAGAGTTATGGAACTAATTATTCTTTACAGTCCGGCCAAAGTTGACATTTTCCTTTTTCGTATGTTTCAGAGTTGAGACTTATAAGTAAATGCTCTTTTTTTTTTTTTTTTTTTTAACTTCATCCTTCTGATACCTTCATGAGCTTTATTGAAGCGAGAGTTAACAAAGAATAATATACTCTAATAGATTGAAAAGAAAAAATCAAAGAATATTTGGATAGATATTCTGATAACTGCAACGAAAATCAATAGCAAAAATAATAAGTCGGTAGATGCATTGTCCTATTTCATTTTTTTTCCAAATATATTTGAAATGGTATTATCATAAAAAATGATAGTTTTTATTATTGGAAATTAGTTTTTATTTGAATGAGCCTAGAAACATAATTCTCATTTGATGCATCTAAGTAAAATTTGATAGATTTGAATTAGGGATTTTATATTGAGAGATAGAGAAACTTCAACTCCTGAAGATTAACAACATCCCTTTACAATATAGAGCGCTAATATTTATATAGCTAGCGGATATTTTTAATAGCGATTCTCTCATCTCCAGGAAATGAAGGGTATCATAAAAGTACGAATTTTTATGTCGATATTAAAGTGTGCAAAAATAAATGCTTACTTTAGAGGAATGGACCGGTGAATTATTAATGCTTTTATATGTGTGGTAACTGTTACAGGAAAAAAAATAAAAAGATTGTTTGTGTGTTATCTTTATTGTTACGCGGAGTTAATTCAATGACACAAATTAGTAGATTTTGTTGTTAAAATAAGTTACGGTGTTTATCGATGCTCATTTTGAAAAAGAATTCAGTCATGCATATTTTGAGGGTTTTTGAAAAAGAAAAAATCATATAAAAGTTTTACATGTTCCCATATTGTATTTACCATGAAGAGTATATATTACCAAAGGGGAAGGTTTTATTTCCAATAAAATATCAACTAGTAATAGCATGGATCCCCTACACTGTTTAAAAAAACTTTAATTCTAATTGGAAATTGTCCGTAAAAATATACTATACCCAGCCGTATTCCGGAATTATACAAAAACCGTAATTTTACCGTACTTTGTTATCTTTTAAGGGTTAGTGACCATAATATCACTTCTTAACGTCGATATATCGATTTATTAAACAGTGAAAATCTTGGAATAAATGTGGCCAGGCTTTTACTATTTTTATGAAAATATTCAATAGTGTATATTGTGCAAATCATGGAATCATCGACGATATTATAATCAATTGCTTTCATTCCATCATCGTGACCTGTGGCAGCCATCCCTTCTCGGATCGGGTTTGTCGATACTGGGATACTTTTAGCCCATTGAAATTTCAGAAGTCTAAATTTTCAGCATTCCCTGATTACATACAATTAATTTCAATAGCATGGAATCTGCACGCAAAATTGCACATGTAGTTTTAGTAATTGTATTGACAATCTCATTCACATTCCCCATATGGTCAAAGCCATATACATTTTTCCTATGTAGATCTTTAAAGGTGGAGTGACTTGTAAGCATTGGATAGTGATTTTTGTCTATAACCGATTACATAAACATAATTTTACGACAGATATAATATGCACAAGCAACGATTACTCAATTTAAAGCTAATACAAGAATTTTACCTGAGTAATGGTCTGTATAATACATACTTATGCACTGCAAAGAAATGAAATCCCGTATCATTATTCAAAAATTCTCTGTTAAAAATATATTTTCATCTTCCATATTTCATTAGATAGAGGTAACTGTAATTTTTACCCTATTTTGTTAGCATCTTTTAAAGGGTTGGTGACCGTAATATCGCTCCTTAACGTCAATATATGTATATATATATATATATATATATATATATATATATATATATATATATATATATATATATATAGATATATATATATATATATATATATATATATATATATATTCAACTGTAAATGGCTGATAATATTTATTTCAGCATTCTTACCGTATCTAATGGCAAATTTGAGCATTGTTACCGTATCCTAAGGCAAATTTGTAACAAAGTAAAGAAACACATATTCATATAATTGTTCATACACTCACATATCCTTGACTTTGAAACCTTCCATAAAATAAAGATTAATTAATATAATGTCCTACAGCAGCTATACATGGAATAATGATCACCATAAACTTATGGTCTCAGAAAGAGAATGATTATCATCACTTTTGAATTTGCTGATAATTTGCAATACAGGTAATGACAGAGCAGATAATCTCTTCGCGATGTCCCATCTCACAAGCGTTTTATTCGAAGAGACTTTTTCGACTCGAAATTTGTATTTTACATATCATGAGGCCCAGACGATAAAGTTTGATGAATCTCTCAATAGCAGATATCCATTTTCAAGTCAGATAATAGACTATAATTCCGATTTGTAAGTAAGAGAATTTAAGTTTCTTTTTTTATGAATTATTAAGTTTCCTTGAGAAAATTATGCTTCTTAATCATGTGATTATACAAAAATAAAAATAACGTACGATACATAGTGGTGTTTATTTATTTGGTTATAATTCTTAATTATTGGAATAAAGTATAGAATAAAACAATAACTCACCTACCGGAAGGACCTTCCTAAAGTCCGAAAATTATACTAAATTTCAAAAATCAGCCTTCCGGCTTACATTGAGCAGGGGTGTGCTAGGGCAACAATATATTTGCTCAGTCACGAAAGGCCTCAAAAATGGAGAAGAACCAGAAATGGTACTTCAAACACAGAATCACAATCAACCTACATCACAAGTTTGACTTTTTTGTTTAAGTGAAAATATGGAAATTTCCTTTCCTTAAAAGGGTGTATGAAGATTTACAGTACTAATATCAGCTGCTAATCGCATTACAGAATACAGAAATGAGGAAAAAATTCTTGAGGATTTGAGCCTCCTACCAACACAGCCATAAGAGGCCTCGAAATGTCAGATATATCGGTATGTGCAATATCAGGAGGTATATGAGGCTACTTCTCCCATATCTGTTGGCTTGTCCATTAGCTGTTCCCACATAAGGGTATTTTTTCTTTTTTTCTTTTTTTCGTTACAAAAGACTTTTATATTTTTAGATCATTTGCGGCTGAACGGAGAGTGCTGGCCTGTGATCATAAAGGTCGGTTGCTCAAAATCCTAAGTACGTGGTTTACCGGATAAAGTTGAGTCCTTGAAGTAGGGAGGACTAACAAAGTAGATTTCCCTGATTACCATTACGAAACCTTCACCAAACAAACAATACAAACTCTGAATACCATTTCAACATTTTATTTTGGAAATCGTTAGATGTAGCACTTGGGTATACCGAATGAACGATAAAGAACGGGACATTCCCACACCATAATATTATAATTAATATTATTACACCTATAACTAATCTGTTCAGCTTATATATTAAACTTATTAGTCCAAATTACATACAATTAAAGACCGAATGTTAATGAGACAGATAATATTTCTTGTAAAGAGTCTTTCACATATCCATCTTTGGCTGAATCACTCAGCCAACGTCCATGACGTTTGAACAGTGTCTTTTACACCTCTATTAGCAGCACATGAAGCTCCACCAGATCTTAAGGAATGTAAACAATATTTCTTAATATCACTGACACGTGGAGCTAGTGTTCTTAAAAACTCGTCACGTAAGTTTTTGTAGGACATCTGCTTGTTACACTGTCTCACTGTATAACCATTTTGGGTTTTACACAAATTACAGAATAGAAAATCACTGGGCTTTAATTTAGCCCATTCTATCAGTTTTTTCGAATTGTCCACAGGACATAAACATGTTCCAGTTCTTGCTAATGTAATCCATGCCCCATCTCTATATTTATCAGTCTTACTTTTTTCTACAAATATACTCATATAAGTTTCAAAAAACATAATATCAGATACCTTGATATTAAGGAGTTCAAAACTGCGCATGAAACCTGCAAATGCTAACAAAACACGCACAGATCATACGTTGCCTTTCAGATTATAATCTTCATAAATCCTGTTGTACACTTTAAGCAAAATGCCTACTGTTACAGGCTCCTTTTTAACAACTGGTTTGGATAAAATTCTTTTACCTGCTTCCAAAACATTACACACTAATTTGGAATCTGTTGGCGACTTAAATTCATAACCATTTGATAGCATAAAAAAGCAAAAATAACTGAAGCAGGAATTGAAGCACATTGAATTAAAGAACACAAGTAAATAGCTACAGTAAATGCCTTAGCAGGTAAAATATCCTTTCTCCCTAACCCACTGTTCAAAGCCCATTTATTCCAACAAATGAAATTGATTTCGTATTTCCGACTTGTACTGACGGCTCTGGACTTTTGTAGTAGATCCGGGAGAAGGTCCACCTTGCCCGCCAAGACTTCTGATAACGCTTCAGTGTCTACTTTGCGAGCCTGAAAAAAAAAAAAAAAAAAAAAAAAAAAAAAAAAAAAAAAAAAAACATGTTTACACCAAGAATCAATTAAAATGATCTGATATTACGACATGAACATACATCAATGAAACAATTACACTCTACACGATAACCAAATATAATGCATCGTAATACATGTAAAACTGACTATATCTCTTACACAATTCATATACAAAAACGATACCGCCTATCTATAGCCTTATCGCTCAAAAGTTATATGATTTTATACAACAAACAACAATATATAAGATCCAGTCCTGGCAAAACCGCCATACTATATAATGAAGTCGCTTTGAGTATCGACATGTATACTCATGCATAACAATCTAATATCAACTCATCAAATAACTCTGAGTATCGACAGGTATACTCATGTACAGCAATGAAATATCAACTCATCAAATAACTCTGAGTATCAACAGGTATACTCATGTACAACAATGAAATATCAACTCATCAAATAACTCTGGGTTATCGACAGGTATACTCATGTACAGGCAATGAAATCTCAACTCATCAAATAACTGAGTATCGACAGGTATACTCATGTACAGCAATGAAATGTCAACTCATCAAATAACTCTGAGTATCGACAGGTATACTCATGTACAACAATTGAAATATCAACTCATCAAATAACTCTGAGTATCGACAGGTATACTCATGTACAACAATGAAATCTCAACTCATCAAATAACTCTGAGTATCGACAGGTATACTCATGTATAACTATGAAATATCAACTCATCAAATAACTGAGTATCGACAGGTATACTCATGTACAACAATGAAATATCAACTCATCAAATAACTCTGATTATCGACAGGTATACTCATGTACAACAATGAAATCTCAACTCATCAAATAACTCTGAATATCGACAGGTATACTCATGTACAACAATGAAATCTCAACTCATCAAATAACTCTGAGTATCGACAGGTATACTCATGTACAACAATGAAATCTCAACTCATCAAATAACTCTGAGTATCGAGAGGTATACTCATGTATAACTATGAAATATCAACTCATCAAATAGCCCTGAGTATCGACAGGTTATACTCATGTACAACAATCTCAACTCTTGGCGATGCCGCTTTCGTATACAACAACAGGCAAAACTGCAAGAAATAAACATAAAATTAAAAGTATTATAAAAAAAAAATTAATTAAATAAATAAACATTGAAAACAAAACATTTAATGAAAAATGAATACAAAAAAGCTTAAAGTAAACATAAAAATAGTAGTTTACGAACATGTATTAAATAATAAATACAAAATTATGAATCATCAAGTATGTATAACGTACAAGAGTATTAAGAGTAAGATAATAAACAAAAACAGTTGAGAAGAAACAATTCAACAGAAATACCCCAGTCGTCGTTATCAACAATCCTTGACAAATAGTCAGCCTTATCATTTTCTGACCTAGGAACCCACTCTAATTCCAGCATAATAGAAATTCTTGTGCAAACTCTAAATATTTCAATTGCAAAGTCCTGCATCCGAAACAGGAACATAAGCATCCCAATGTGTAGCTCTCAGAATATCAAAACTAATATATCTAGTCATGATTTGAGATAAATGACCTAGTACCAATGACATAGAAATAATCTGTCCCACTATACTAGCCAACTTGCGTACTGGAACTCGTCTGTGTATTTTAATAGCGTGGAATATGCCAGAAATCGTGTCTAAAGCTTTACATATCCTGCGATCAGGTATTAACATCGTACCTTCTAGGGAATTTAGTAAAACACCTAGATATTCTAAAACTTGCACAGGTATCCACTCAGACTCTTTTGCATTAGGAATAAACCCAGACATCAACAAATCAGATTTAATCTGAGTTCCTAACTGTTCACACTCGGATACATTATGTGCACAACCGAAACCATCATCAAGAAACATTATGACAAATTTCCCATCGCCTCTCCATTTTGCTATAGGAGGCCTCGTCACTTTGGTGAAAACTGAACAAGCACTAGACAGGCCAAATAGTAACACCAGAAACTTGCAATAAAAGGTATTGCCTAACTTATCAGTCCAAAAGAAACCTAAATACTTAGTATGAGGTTTATAAATTTCAATAAAGTGATATGCACTTGTCAAATCAAATTTAATCATGAAAAACCCCTTATAGCTTATTTAAAATAAGCTATAATAACCTTTAAATGTTCATATTTTACAGATTGCTTCAAAATGTGCTTATTGACTACACGTAAATCCAAAATGAGCCTTTTCTTTCCTGAATTCTGCACAGAAACAGAGAGGATTAACTACATAAGGCTTTTCTAAGCACTTTTCAACTAAGTTTCTGTCTAACAAATCTTGTATAGCTTCACTAACAAATTCCTGTTCTAACAAGGCCGACCTATTATTCTTATTATAAGAAGTTGGAGGGTTAGACAATAATGGAAGCTTATAACCATTCTGAATAATGTCTAATACAAAACTGTTTACCCATAAATCTATCCAAATTTGCAAATTTTTTCTAAGTCTACCTCGGACTATATTATGTTTTTGTCCCTGTATATACTCATAAAAATCATGCGTAAATGTATGAAGATCAAAGAAAAACTCATCTTTTAACAACTGGTTGTTATCG
Organism: Palaemon carinicauda; assembly: GCF_036898095.1. Classification (NCBI taxonomy): domain Eukaryota; kingdom Metazoa; phylum Arthropoda; class Malacostraca; order Decapoda; family Palaemonidae; genus Palaemon; species Palaemon carinicauda. The sequence goes on along the minus strand of NC_090728.1, from coordinate 121,037,386 downwards.
CCCAACTTTAAGCATGGATTACTTTCTGCTCTGCATTTGGTTTCCTGGTACGGGAGAAGACGCGGCCCGAACAACGTGGGGACAGTTTCTCCGGAGGTGTGTGAGCTTTCTCTACAGGCAAAACAGGGTCCAAGGGCGGGGCCACTGAACTGCGTGAACGGTGCTCCTGGGGTGAAGTCTGAAGACAGCGTTTCCGTAGCTGTAGTGGCCACGAAAAAGTTTACCCCTTCCTGCCGCTGGTTTGAGTAGTGAGCTTGAACTCCAGGGTTGACTGGTGAGAGGAACACCACTAAAACCATACGGTGTACTGATCGAACCTCGACCGCGGGAGCTGCTGTGCTTCCGCTTGATCGCCCGGTTCTCTGCCTTGATGATACGCGATTCATCTTCCGAATCACTAGATACCGGATTCATTTCATATTGGCGTACAGTCTCCCAACTTGTTCCTCTTTTTTATACTATCTAAAGCCTCGTTGCACAAACTCTTGTATAGTCCGGTTTTTTATTGTCCACAGACCACAATATCTGAGTTAGAAGGTCACTCACACTGGAATTAAATTCATGCTGTAGTTTATTTCCTTGATATTTCCATTTCATTTCCTGTGCTGACTTAAGTCTCTTAACCTCACAAGCTACACTATCGGAAGCACCCTTAAATTAATCTCGTAATGCTTGCACCTCGGCTCTTTGCTGCCTTATTTCAGAAAATAAATCAACCAATGTCAAACCCTGCTCCACGTGTGTAGGCGAATTTTCCGCCATTAGTCAATAAAGTGCTTAAAAATTATCGATGTCTACTGTTCGGTTACCCAAAGCTGAATGACAACTTTACTGCTTAACAACACGAAAACAACTTGAAACGCCACCTGACGGTTACTTCATTACATACAAGGGAAAATAATTTTCTTTCAATTCGTTCCTCAAACACAGAAAATTATATTTATACTTAGTTAGCTTGAAAAGGTTGTTAGAATTTACTTGTGTCCAAACTTTTAGGCCTTTAGTGGGTGAATGAATGTGGTGGTGGCCGGGCATTTCATTGACAGGATAATTCACCAGACACATATTGATGTATAAAGAAACCTAGTAATTTTTTACATGAACCGTATGAAATATGAATTGGTATCTTCATACATCAATATGTTACTGGTGAGGTTACCTATTAAAAATTGCATATCACCTCACACTCCTTGACTAGGCATATTTTTTTAAAAAATAAAATTAATAGGTGGTTTTAGCATAGATATTTCACCCTACCTCAATTCAAGAGAGTTAAGTTGCAGTACACTTTCTTCAAAATCCTGGAGAGAATTCTGTCAGTGATCTCTTCTCCTGAGTGGAGTCATTTGGAAAATTCTCTGGTTTATTCATGTTCTTTATCTAGATAAATCATATTAGCACTGGCTATAATTGATCAAAAAGGAAAATAATTTATAATTACCATATTCCTGGTGAGAGAGAGAGAGAGAGAGAGAGAGAGAGAGAGAGAGAGAGAGAGAGAGAGAGAGAGAGAGAGAGAGAGCGTTAACAATATTTACTTGTGAATATTGGACAATAAAGGAGAGAAGAGACCCAAAATATCTTAGAATCCAAATTCAATGACCTTTTTGCGACAACAGAGCGGAATAAATACAAAATTAGCAATCTTCGAAATTCTTAAAAATTGTATCAGGTCTTCTGACAAAGTTTAAAAATTGCGGACATGATAACATTACATAAAGTTCAAGAAATAGATGGATTATATTCATTTGTTATCAACACTTTTCATTAAAATGCCAGACTCGATCACATCCAGACAAAATATACTATAGAAATCAGAGAAAATTAAAACATCTCTAATTAATAGCGTCATTGTTTTCTCCAGCGATATAAGATTTCAAATTTTTCCTTGCGATTACCAAGAATTTCATGAATAATATAGATTTTTGGACGTACCTCATCAGAGTTATATTATACCCCTTTATATCAATTCTTAAGTTCAAACCATGAACGAGATATATTTAAATTAATTTCTTTATCCATTGCCTTATCTTCATATCATTATAGTCATGGAACCGTAAGTTGAGCAAGATTAAGATGAATTGGACTGTGCGTTTGGTGGAGACGGACGGTCTGCTGATGATCTTTCTGAGACGGCACGTGAAGTGCTTGATGTTTCATATATATCTAAGTTTGGAATTCCCCTAAAACTCATTACTTTTAATAGTAATTTAACTGAATATTTTTTATATTCTTTCCTTTTGAGCCATCGACTCATAGACGAAACAGCCTATGAATAATATGCTTCTAATTAGGAAAGCGATTCGGCAATTGTAGATCCTACACGTGTTGGAATTCTAAACAATCGTGTCTTGAGTTGATAAAAAATGTGAACATTATTATCTTTTAATCATTCTAAGAAACCAGCTTCTCGAGGGCTGATTGACATTGCAAGAATTTCAGCATTTTCATCTGCCCACCTCATCAGTTATGATATAAGTGCATATTTTCCGTGAAGGTTCTCCTAGTTTTGTTATGATGTAATAGGTGGAAGAATCGACAATTCGATCAATTGTTTAAGAGGAATTGTCACTTTATATGATATAAAGTATATTTAAATCGTTTTTCCTATCTACCAGATTTAATTCTATCTACAATTTCTACTAATAACTATAATAGTTAGAAGAATCCACAAATCGATCAATCACTTAGAAGAATTGTCAAACAATAAGATATATATATATATATATATATATATATATATATATATATATATATATATATATATATATATATATATATATATATATATATATATATACATACATATATATATATATATATATATATATATATATAATATATATATATATATATATATATATATATATATATAATATATATATATATATTCTTGCCTTACTACTATATTTAACCGTTTTTACAGTTTCTAGTGTTATGCACGATGGGTACTTCGATTTTAATAAAGTAATACGTTCTTAACGATGGAGAAACAGGACACATTAATAACTTTATGGTGAGCTAGAGGAATACCTCTACATTTTTAAGTCGTTTATGTATAGGAAGTATCGAGATTCATTTCTTAAAACATCCCATTTATAATCATTCCATTAGAACACTCTAGATGACATGTAATGATAGACAGCCCTTTTCGGTGTGATTTTGCCACGAGTGGTAAATATTATTTTATAAAATAAGAAAGTTTAACAAGATATCACCGTTAGTTCAAATGTATATATCTCACCAAAATATTTATTGAGCTAACATTTGACAAAGCATTGAAGCAAAAATTTAGGATCATTCAGGTAATACACATAAATCAGGTAACCTAAGTTACCAGATTAACCAATTTCCATTTAATTTTTTTTTTTTTTTTTTTTTTTTTTTTTTTTTTGCATCTGCTTTGAGTAGTGTTTCCGACGAAAAAAGTTTTTTAAAGTCACAATTTAAAGAACACAATAAAATGAAAAGATATCTAATATTACATAATATTTGGAATATAAGAAATTGAACATCTAGTGAAAAAAAACTGAAAAAAAAACATATTTTTCGACTCGAATATTTATTCAACATATCATGAGGCCCATCCAATAAATTTTGATGAATCTTTCAATAGCAAATATCAGTGTTTTCAAGTCGGATGATAGATTTTATTCATACTTTACTAAACACTATGATGCCCTGGTGTAAGTAAATGTCTCGAAGTTTTTATTTTACTTTATGAATAATTAAGTTTCCCTGAGAAAATTATATGTTATTTTAAGCAAGTATATATATAACAATCAAAATAACGTAAGATACTTAGTGGTGTTTGTTTATTTAGTTATAATTCTTAATTATTAGAATTAGGTATAAAAAAAGATAACTCACATACAGAAGGGACCTTACTTCAGTCTTAAAATGATGGTAAATTCCAAACATCCGTCGTCCGGATTAAATCGACCAGTGATGTATCAGGGCAACCATATATTTGCTTAGTCAAAGAAGGCCTCAAAAAAAGAGAAGAGCCAGAAATGCTACCGTAAACATTAAATTATAATTAGCCTTCACCACCAAGTTGGAATTTTTGGTTTCATCACAGTCTCCACTCACCTCGTTGTAATAACATATGTAGATCTTCTTTTCTGAAAAGGGCGTAAGAACATATACAGTACTAATTATAAGCTGGCAATTGCATCAGAAACTACAGACAAAAGCAACCCTTCTTGAGTATTTGAGCATCACACCAACACAGCCATACAAAGTCTGAAAATAGCAGCTATATCGATTTGTGCAATACCAGGAGTTATGTAATGGAACTGCACCCATATTACATAACATTTTCTCTTATCTGTACCATTCGTAACGAAATGACTTTTATTTTTTCGGGATTCTTTACGGCTGAATGGACAGTGCTGGCTTTAGCTCGGTGGCTCAAACTCCTAAGGTAGTGGTTTTCCTGACAAAGTTGAGTCCTTATAATGTCTTAAAACCTTAAGTGAAAGGAATGTATGTCTATTCCCTGCTGTTGGAGTAGGGAGGATTAATACAGTATATTCCTACTTAGTGAGCTCTAAATGGTTGTTAGAGTCTTCTCGTGTCTGACCTTTTAGGTAATAAGTGGGTAAATGGATGTGGTGCTGGCCTGGTATTTCGTTGAGATATTAATCCACCATATACATATTGATGTGTGAAGAAGCCTAGTAATGTTATATGAATAATATGAAAAATGAATAGATTTCTTCATACATCAATATGTTTCTGGTGAGGTTACCTATCAAAAAAATTGTCGCTTCGGCACATAGAATTCACCTCACTTCAGTTAAATTCCAGGTCACTTTCTTTAAAATTCAGGAGATAGTTCTTTCAAGGATATCTTCTCATGAATGAAGGCATTTAGAAAAATCTGTGGTTTATTCTAATGCTATATTGGAAATCATTGATGTAAGTACTATTTACAAATGAGCCAAAAATAAAATAATTTATATCTATCATATTCTTAGTGAGAGAGAGAGAGAGAGAGAGAGAGAGAGAGAGAGAGAGAGAGAGAGAGAGAGAGAGAGAGAGAGAGAGAGAGAGAGAGAGAGTTGTCTATATCACAAAATTTACTTGTGTATATTGAATAATAAAAACAAGGCGCAAAATATATTTGAATACAAATTCAGTAACTTATTATAGCAACAATGTGAAATAAACAAAAGGCGAGCAATCTTCGAAATTTTTGAAGATTTTGTCAAATCTTTTGATAAAGTTTTATTATTTCTGACATGATCAATTAACATAAAGTTCTTGAGAATGTAATTTTCATCCTTGCCACGATTATTGGACATGATTTGTCGTACAATGCTGGTGCCATTATTAAATTTATATCAGAAATAGGTTCTCTTAATGGTATTTAATTTGTATGACATATTTACTTTTCTGGTTTCAATTGAATAATCTTTTAATCTTTATTTATAATAAACGATATTGGCGTTCATGACCTTCGATGTCAGGATGCCAGAGAAATTAAAATTATTCATTCATTCAAGAAATAAAGGGAGCGTACACTTTGTTATCAACACCTTATCTATAACTCAGCATTTTAAATATGGATTTATTTCTGATCAATCTTTATACGATCTCCTCTCGACTGTTAGACGAAACAGCTTAATGAAGAATATGCTTCTAATTATGAGTGTGATTCGGTCATTTTAGATCCTACATGAGTTGGAATTCTAAACAATAATGGCTTGAGTTGATAAAGAATATGAGCATTATTATCTTTTAATCATTCTAAGAAACCATATTCTCGAGGGCCCTTTGAAATTGCGAGAATTTAAGCATTTTCCTCTGACAGGATAATAGATGCTGCTTACCTCATCAATTATGACATAGATTCATTGTCTTCTTGAAGGGACTCATGGTTTTGTTGTCATGTAATAGTTTGTAGAATCGACTACTCGATCAATTATTTAAGAGGAATTGTCACTTAATATAATATAAAGTATATCTATATTTTCTTACCTTACTATCAGCTTGAATTATATTTACATTTTCCACTAATATGTATAATAGGTAGACGAATCATTAACTCGATTAATTACTTAAAGGAATGGTCAAACAATAAGATGATTATACATTATATTCATATCTTTTTAGCTTACTACTAACTTTAATCGTTTTAAAGTTTCTACTACTAAGCATAATGGGCAATTTGATATGTCTTACATTATTAGTCTAATGCATTGTTAACGGTGGAAAACAAGTCAAAGTAATAAATAATAACTCTATGGGGAGTTAGTGGACCACCTTTTGGAGTTACATTACACCCTACATAAAAGACGTTTGTATATAGGAGCTATCTTAAAACATCCCATTTATAATAATTATATTAAAAAAATAAAAAAAATAAATATAAAAGACGGATAATGATGCACATCTGTTTTCGATGTGATTCGGCAGGAGTAGTAAATATCACTTCATAATATAAAAACACCTTTAAAAAGATGTCACCATTAGTTCATCTGTATATAAGTTATTGAACTATCATTTGACAGAGCAGTTAAGCAAAAATTTAGGACCATTCAGCTACTATAGATAAATCAGTCAACTTAAGTTACCAGATTAGGCAACTTATATATCCATGTGGGTCTTTTATTT
>NC_090728.1:121015765-121018265 GCF_036898095.1 Palaemon carinicauda | reverse complement strand
CCTCGTATTATATTTCATGCATTCTGGTAAGGTAGCATTGCAAATTGTTTGGTGTTCTGCTAAGAAGGGCAGCATCATCCGCATCCTCTAGGTATGCTAAATTCCTATCACCCGTCCAATCCAATACTTTTCTACTATATCTGTCTGTACCACATTTATAAGTCCATGAGGAGGTAAAATAACATAGGCAACAACACATTCCCCTGGAGCACTCGGCTGTTCACTGGAAACTTACTTGAGAAAACTCCATTTATATTAACTTTGCACTTGCTATGCTCATGAACACACTAAATCAAATTTACATATTTAAGAGAAATTCCATAACAAACTAGGACTATCCACAAAATTGGCCGGTGCACACTATAAAAGGCTTTTTCATAGTCCAACCATACCATCAAAAGGAGATTTCTATACTCTATGCATTGCTGTACATGTCTCAAAATGAAAATTTGGTCTGTGTAACTTCTACATTTTCTAAATCCTGCTTGTTTATCTCTCAGCCTTTCATCAGTCTCTCTCTCCAGTCTCTTAAACGTGGAATTATTAAAGTTATTTTATCTAATTCAAGAAATGCTGAAATCACTAATTTCCAGCTACAGGGAGAGCATGGCTCCAAATGATGCAATTGGTTTCGATCAACAGATTATACACAACTTTATTTTGTCAACAGAAAGTTACAATAGTTCAGGCTTTGTAATTAGACGTACAGAAAAAAAGCGATTTTACAGTTCTTAACACCTTTTTTCTTTAAAAAAAAAATTAAATAACAATGGTGTTTTGATTAGATATTTATATCAACACTTTAGAACCATAAGCAATTCAAACATAAAAAAGATACTACGCATAGAAATATATAATAACATTTAAGTAATTCAAACAATATAACTTATTCTTATGGAGTCTAAAGACGCACAATAGTGCGAGCGAATAAAGAGATCCTTAGCCAAAAGTTAAACTTTCCTTTGGATCTGCATTCAGAAGGACGTTGTAGTTATTAAGTTGACTGTCTAGAAGCGTGTCTCCGCAATGCAAAACTCGATTTTATATAACGTCCCTTGGGTATTTATTTTATGTGTGTGCTCCGTGATACATCACAAACCCTTGTTCCCCAAATGCTCTGGTAAGTATATTTGTAATAGAAGAATTTAAGGTTTAAACAATTTTATAAGATGCAACTAAACTAAAAGCATTATAACACTTTCTGAATCGAAGGGCATTTCGATTGACGTAAATTCTTTTATAAGTATCCTGTATGCATTCTTTTAGTTCTTCTAGGACCTTCTAAAGCGTTCTAGATTTTCTGCATGGCAATACATATTTTTTTTCGGCCAAACATACACAGCATTACATATCACTGCATCGTTAAAGACTCATTAGAAAATATAATTCATTAGCTTTATTGATATATATATATTTATATATATATATATATATATATATATATATATATATATATATATATATATATATATATATATATATATATATATATATATATATATGAGTGGGCAATTACATCACAATAAGTCAACAACAACAACAACAACAATAATAATAATAATAATAATAATAATAATATCACTACTCGGATCATACTCCCACTCATGTATATTAGGCCGTTTCTGTATTATCCCTAATTCAGAAGGTATAATAATAATCATAATATTGATTATGAATATGATTATAACAAAATAGAAAATTATGAAATTAAATGTATTTTTATTTTGGTCGATTGTCTTTCAAATAGAAAATGAGTAACCTAATTTAGTCATACTATTGATATCATGCAAACAGTGTATATCAATATATTTGTAGCACCTCGATGTCCAAAGTAAAATATTAATCTATTAGAATTCACCTTAGGGAGGCACGTGGGAAGTAATCATTACTAATATAATTTTTCTTATGTTTTCACTCATATTTTGAGCTTACCCCATTATTCGATGAGTTATTAACAGAAATGAAAGAGACCTTCATGAATAGTTTTGAAAACCATACCCTAGGTTCAATATTAGCTGCTGACTTGGCAGTAAAATTATTCCATAAATCAAAAGAAAAGATATAATCAAGGAAAAAAATATGAATTATATTTATCAGACTACGGAAACACAACAATATTGGTAAATATGTGTTATAATTTTTCCTTTAGGAAAATAATCTTTACGAAATAATTTATAAAAACTCATCAAGGGTAATGTTTTAAGGTAGTAGAGCTACTGATAAATAGAAACAATAAAGGAACATTATAGCATTTTCTTTAGCAGAATCCAATATCTTATTTTTTGGGGAAATTAATACCAAAGATCATTATATAGTACTCCTTAAAATCGTGTGAACTACTTCCGTATCTTAATATTTCAAATGACTTTTGTCATATATTTTGTGTTTGTTGAATATTTTGTATTTCAACGAACAAGTGTTGGAAGGATTTCCAACGGTAATAGTGTTGTTTCCTTGCTATAACAATTTATCTTATAGCTCCAATTATGCACATTATTAG
>NC_090728.1:121008265-121010765 GCF_036898095.1 Palaemon carinicauda | reverse complement strand
GACATTGGTCTAAAAACTGCTCCTCAAGGTGACCCATAAAAATATTGGCGAAGGTGGGCCCAAGAGGGCTACCCATAGCCATACCATCAAGTTGTTTAAACAACTTGCCATCAAAAATAAAATGAGTGTCAATCACTGCCAGTTTAAGTAATTTTTTAAAATCAGATTTATTAAAACCGTGATATAAGTCGTTTGGAAAAATAAAAAGTTTATTTAAAATTATTTCAATGGTTTCTTGCAAGGGCACGTTCGTAAAAAGTGATTCAACATCATAGCTAACCATATAATTACATTTGTTTTGAGTGGTGATTTCAGGTATCAGAGAGGCAGAATTGGGCAGCGTATATTCATTTGAGGTAAGTGGTTGTAAAAGAGGCACAAGAAATTTGGCAATATTAAAATTTGGTGAATTATAAGCAGCTAAAATAGGTCTGAGTGGAACATTTTCTTTATGAATCTTAGGTAAACCATACAGTATACCATAAGAGGAACCAGAGGAAAATAGGTCTAAATATACATGTTCAGTAATGGTACTATTATCCTTTAGTCTTTTCAGTGTTCGGTTAATTTTGTCTTCCATTTTAAAAATCGGATTAAATTGAGGAAGACCCAAGTCAGAAAATTTAGTTGGGTCATTTAAAACTGTGTACATTTTGGCTATATAATCTGCTTTGTTGAGTAATACAGTACCTTTACCTTTATCCGGTCTGGTTACAACGAGATTAGGATTTTTAGCCAAACTTTTCAACAAATAGAAATCATCCCTCTTGAAGAAAGGGGCCCAGTTAGTTTTTATTGACGAAAAGGTTTTATGGGCGATCTGGTGCAAGTTACGCTGAAAGTTGCTTATATCCGTGGGAAGGGGTAGTTGCCTTAACCTTTGAAAAAGAAGTTCAAATGGCAAAAAGAACTGGCTGTAGTTTGGACGATAGTTGGGCATACAGAAGTCCAAACCTAATGATAAAAGAAACTCCTCCCTTTTAGACAATATATGATTAGAATAATTAAAAACCATTTTTTTAGGATTCATAAAATTTGGAATATTAACACCGAGATTATTTAACTTTCTGTCATGAGTTTGCTTTTGTTTGTCAGTAAAGGAAATTATATTTTTATTTAACAACGTTTTTGATGGCAAGTTGTTTAAACAACTTGATGGTATGGCTATGGGTAGCCCTCTTGGGCCCACCTTCGCCAATATTTTTATGTGTCACCTTGAGGAGCAGTTTTTAGACCAATGTCCTTTGCTATTTAGACCTATATTTTATAAACGCTACGTAGATGATACGTTAGCTACTTTCAAGCAAAAGGAACATGCTGCTAGATTTTTAGATTTCATCAATAACGTTCATCCAAACATCAAGTTCACTATTGAGGAAGAAGATAATAACAAGTTACCATATCTTGACATTAACATCTCAAGAGGGCAGACACGTCTAGAAACAAGCGTATTTAGAAAAAAGACGTTCACTGGTTTAGGCACCAATTTTTTTAGCTTTTGCTTTTATAATTTTAAGTTAAATGCCGTAACAACCCTGATCTGCAGGGCATTTTACCTTTCGTCTGACTGGACATCCTTTCATAATGAAATAGTCTTTCTGAAGCAGCATTTCAAGGATAACTGTTTTCCAACTAAAATATTTTATAGATTAGTTAACAAATTTCTGACCAAACATTACCAACCTAAACTTCAAGTTCCTACAGTACCAAAAATGATTTTCTATGCCTCATTGCCTTTTATTAATAACGGAAAATATGGGAAACAAATTAAAAAGGTCATTTTAGACAATTTTCCAAGTCTGGATTTTAAACTTATTTTTAAGAATCCCCTGACAGTGGGATCTATGTTTAGAATTAAGGATTCTCTCCCCGACCTAATGCGTTCTTCGGTGCTCTATATGTTTACTTGTCCGAGATGTAATCTCGGAAATTATGTGGGTTCCACAAAAAGACTGCTGAAAGTTCGCATAGATGCGCATCGGGGAGTGAGTCATAGAACTGGATGTGCGCTCAAAACCAAAGAATTCTCAACCATCAGAGAACATGCAAGTAAATGCAAGACCAACATTGCATATAAAAACTTTGAAATCATAGCTCAAGCGCCAAATAACTCCTCTCTACTAGTTTTGGAATCGTTAATGATTAAAGAAAAGGCTCCTAAACTAAACAGCCAATTATCCTCTGTCCCCCTCCACATCGCTTAAGCTGGCAAATTTAGAATTTTCCTTCTGAGTGCTGTCCTTCAGATAGTCACTCAGTACTCTAGTCTGTTCCAGACAGGTTGGTCTCCTTAGACAATTTTGATTTTTGTATATTTAATTTTAAGATACTTTTCTTTTAGTTAATATTTTTATCTCCATATTTTACTTGTAACTGTGTTTAAAATTTCAATTTTAATTTTGACTGTGTTTTTTGTATTTTATATATTTTTACTGAGTTTTGCTTATAATGTTTTATATGTCCATTTTAGCCTTGATAATGGGATGAGTCCTGAAACGTC
>NC_090728.1:121000765-121005765 GCF_036898095.1 Palaemon carinicauda | reverse complement strand
CCATACTATGTGGTCTATTATAGCGCTAGGCGATATATTACCGTGCTAGGTGGTATATGCGGTGCTGGGCGGTATATCTTATCAATCCATGTTTTCCAATGTTTATACCCTCTTAGGATAATGAACAACTTAGTGGATTAATGAGAGGTTTGGGTTTGAAGTAAATGCCCCCCTAAATCTCGATGAAGTCACTGGCAGTTGGGTGAGAGATTTGTTTAGGGCGATGGACAAACGGTTTCTTCAGCTTTTACTCCTGATGCCTGGCAGTTGATCTTACTAGAATTAGTATAGGCACTGCACATCACAGGAATCTTGCTATCGTTTGATGTATCAAGCCAATGAATCTTCTATAGATTTAGTCAGTCATGGATAGAGAAGATGAAAGAATGACCCCCAATCCCGGGCGTAAAAGGATGCTTAGAATCTCCAGGTTCAAAAATCCTAAAGAAAAATTGAAGATTGGTAATTGGCATGTTAGAACCATGAATCCGATTAGGAAGTTACAGAATATGCAGATTAGATTTATGAAATATAGTTTGGATATCGTAGCCCTAAGGGAAACACGTTGCAAAGGGATATGTAAGGAAACTTTATACGAAGAGAAGGGGAAGAAATGATAATGACAACAAGAGAAGAAAAGGCATTAACCGAGTGGAGGCTGTAGATATTAGATTGTTACTAGCAAAGTTCAAATCAAAGCAGTGCAATATAAGTATTATTGTTCGCTGTGCCCCAACAAATGATTCCCCTGAAGAAAGGAAATGTGAATACTATGAAAAAATGCATAGGATAATAGACGAGATCCGTGAGAGAGATATGAAAATTGTGATTAGCCACTTCAATACTAAAGTTAGAAGAAATAACAGGGATACAGGACGTGATGGTTGTTGAGGGTCTTGGCGAAGCTGTAAAAGAAAATGTAGTATATTTCAGGGGATTTTGTTCAGAAAGCAATCTTGTCATTAGAGGTACTCTTTTCCACCATAGGAGGATCCATAACTATACATTTACTACACCACGTGGTAATTCCCAAAAAATCAAATAGATTACATTGCCATTGATAAAGAGAGAAGGAGGAATCAGAGAAATGTAAAAAGCTATGGCAGTGCAGATATTGGTAGTGATCACCAGCTCCTCATTCACCTACCAAAATTAAAACTGAAAGCATCCAACAGAAAAATAGATAGAATATCTAGATTTGATACAACTAAGCTTCTAGAGGAAGAGCACAGAAAAAAATTGCAATTGAATGTAGGAATCCATTTGCAGTCTTAGAGACTTCAAGAGACGAGGAGCAGACAATTAACGGAGAATGGTGTAGTATTAAGAACATATATCAGTCAGTTGGTAGTGAAGTATTGGGACAAACAGTTACAAGGAGAAAGCCATGGATATCAAAAAATACTTGGGATACTATAAAAAAGGAGACTAAGACAGAAATTGTTTGTTGAAAGTTTTCGAGGAAGTAATGGTAATTACAAGGTAGACCATGCCAAGTATTCCAGTATTGAAAGGGAGATCAAAAGAATATCCGGGAATGATTGGAGAGAGTGTTTAGACAGTAAAACAGGTGAGGCAGACGAATCTATGAATTCAGGAAGTGGCTATGGTGTGAGAATTGTTCACAGAATTATTAATGAAATCTCGACTAGGGCAAAGAAGAAGAAGCATATACCCATCCAAAAGGGAGATTGCTCTGTTATGGCAACCGAAGATGAAGAAAGACAACGTTGGATGGAACACTTTGATAAGGTTATAAATAGGACATATGGATGAAATAATTTGATCGATATGCCTGAAGCTGATGAAGATCTTGATGTGCCCATGAATGAATTCAGTGTGTCGGGAGTCGAAGTGACCCTAAAAAAAAATAAAGAGATGGAAAGAGCCTGGATACAATGGAATAACTACCGAGATGATACTGGCTTAGATGAAATGACTCCTGGGCTACTTACAAGATTATTTTATAGAATGGGGCATGAAGACGCAAAACCTAATGAATGGGGATTAGGAGTGTTGGTGAATATAGATAAAAAGGGATATATGACTGATTGAAATCATTAAAAAGGCCTAACAATAACGTCAGTTGTTATGAAAATATATAGTATCCTTATTTTCAAGAGACTGGGCAGAAAGATTGATGAAAAGCTGAGAGAAGAACAAGCGGGATTTAGAAAGGTTAGAGGTTGCACTGACCAAATTTCCATTTTGAGACATGTTCTACAGCAATGCGTAGAATATAGAAATCTCTTGTTGATGGTAAATTGTGGACTATGAAAAAGCCTTTCATAGTGTGCAACGGCCAATTTTAAGCATAATCTTACGTTATTCTGGAATTCCCCTTAAAGAGGTCTGTTCATGAGCATAAGAAGTTCAAAGTTAATGGTAATGAAGTTATTAAGTAAGTTTCCAGAGAACAGCGGAGTAGTCCAAGGGAATGTGTTGTCACCTATGTTGTTTATCCTCCTCATGGACTTTGTAATGTGTCGAACAGTCAGAGATGGTGGAGAAGGATTGGATTGGATGGGTGCTAGGAATTTAGCAGACCCAGAGTATGCTGATGGTGCTGTCCTTCTTAGCGGAATACCACAAGATTTGCTAATCTTGCTTACCAGGATGCATTAAAAAAACACACCAGGTAGGGCTGAAGATAAATAGAAGAAAAACAGTGATGATGAGAACTGAGTATGCAATAGCAGAGGAGATATCATTAGAAGAATTAATGAGGTAGAATCATTTAAGTATTTAGGAAGAATACAGGGTCTTTAGAATTAGAGTTTAAAGAAAAATTCGACAAAGCAAATCAGACAACGGCTAGGTTAAGTAAAATTTGGAAATAAAAACGCCTAAAATTTCTTATAAAAATCAGTATATATATCTGTTTAGTGAGATCGGTGTTACTCTATCGACATGAGTCATGGTATGACAATGAAACAATCTCCAAAAAATCTAGTAGATTTGAGAATAAAGCCCCCAGAAGGATATTGGGAGTTGAATAGCAAGACAGGATTAGAAATGAAACTATAAGAGATATTACTCGAGTACCATATGTGGATGAGATCATGATGAGGGTAGATGGAGATGGTTTGGGCATGCTCTCCGCACTCCCCATAATAGATTAGGTCACCAAGGCACCAGAAGAATTAAAAGTCCCAAGTCTACGTGGCTTGGAACGATAAAGGTGGAAGTAGGACATGATGAATGGAGTAGTATTGAGTTGAAGAGGTCGAGACAGAGATGACTCTCAAGATCTGACCGAGGTCCGTTGCGTCAATAGGCGTAGGAGATGATGATATATATGTATATATATATATATATATATATATATATATATATATATATATATATATATATATATATATATATATATGTGTGTGTGTGTGTGTGTGTGTGTGTGTGCGCGCGTGTGTGTGTGGGTGGGGTGTGTGAGTGTGTGTGTGTGTATGTTTGGGGTGTATGAATGTTTGTGTAAGTGTGTTAACGTGCGCATGTTTGTATTTTTCCTCCTTATTTGAGATTCTCCTTCCTAATTTATTTCATAATCAACGGTATGGTTGGATAACAAACAGGTTATTCCAACGAATAGATTGGACAAATAATTGTTTCATTGTACATTTGTGAAATGAAAAGTAAGAGATATGATTTTATGTGGTGTGAAAGGGGAGGTAAATTGTTTTAGCATTTCAATGGAATATGTACAAAATATGACACAGATATTTTTATGGTAAGAGAAATTTGGATTTATACCATTGATAAGATGATAAGAATAGGGAATATGATAATAATATTATTGTATCATTTCAGGAACCTCTTTGAAAAAAAAAATTAAGTTGCAGTGATTAAACTTTAATGAACCCCTTAATGCTTTACCCCAGTTAACGAGAATTACAAAACAAATGAAGAAAAAGGAAGATTGAAGTGTATTACACACGGCCGACGGAATGGCGTCAGCAAAATGTATAGTCCCTGAGAATGACGACTTTCTTCCCTAAAGCTTATTGTTCAAAGTTTGCTTGAGCTACGAGGGCGAATCGTGCTAGCTACCAAGATACAGATGTCTACGTGTGGCAATATCCTTTTTTTTTTTTTTTTTTATTCAAAGGATACTAATCCTCATTTCTAAACATCAACTCTTGTAAAATGTACTAGTTTCGAAAATATCAAGTATCATCAGCTATGTAAAGTACTAGAATTGAATTATCTGGCAAACACTAAAACTGAGTTGTGACACCACACGTCAGGATGATATAAAGATATGATTCCAAGTAAATATAAGGTATTTTATTCTGAAGAAAAGAGAGAGAGAGAGAGAGAGAGAGAGTGAGAGAGAGAGAGAGAGAGAGAGAGAGAGAGAGAGAGAGAGAGAGATAAAAAAAATCTTACTAAAATGATAGTGGGAATAAAGTCAGACAGTAGAAGGCCTACTGATTAATCATTGAAAATTCTCAGACGGTGATTATGACGCTACAAAAATTTCCAACAGCCAACCAGTATTTTACGTATATAACTATATTCACCCTACAAATCCTGTAAGATTTCCTAATAAAATGTCTCTCTAGATTCTATGTTATCCCCCTACTTCCCTGCTTGTATAATGCCGTATTTTTACTTGAAAATATTTCTTTATGTCAGTCTGCCACGACTGTCACACCCCAACGGCTGCTCAGCAGCTGTCGGCCGACTCCACCAGTATTTACTCTTTTGATATAAGTAACATAAGGACTGTACACTTCTGATTTTTTTTTCTTTCTCCTACTTTTTATTCTAGAAATGTTAGGATTTGTTTTCCTGTTGGGGACCCCCATACAGTATGAACATTGTATATTAAACAAAAGTGCCATTGCTTCCATGGTGAGTATAAGCTTTTGTTTTTCTTTTTATATTCTTTTATATTGTTGCCAGATTCATATATAAGCCAAAAAATACAAGGGAGAGAAGAGTTGAGGTGATATGTAGTGATATATGAAAATGGGAAAAAAAACAAAAAAGTGAACCAAAAA
>NC_090728.1:120988265-120990765 GCF_036898095.1 Palaemon carinicauda | reverse complement strand
ATGGAGTCTCATCACATAAATTTCCAGTGAGCAGCTAAGTACTCCAAAGCAATATATGGTCACGCATTGGCATGGACTTTGTGATGCGGAGAACAGTTGTATGTGGTGGAGAAGGATTGGACGATATTAGTAATAGGGATATAGCAGTCCTTGTTAGCAAAACAACACAGGATTTGTAACACTTGCTTACCAGAATGCGTGAAATATCTTACGAGATTACACTGTAGATAAATAGAAGAAAGACAGAGATGCTGGGAACAAGGTATGCAATTTAAGATGAAATATCATTGGAAGGAGAAAGGATTAATGTGTTAGAATCATTTAAGTATTTAGAAATTACGATATCTAATACAGGGTCTTTAGAATTACCGTTTAGTGAAAGATTGAGTGAAAGACTATGGCCAGGTTTAATAACACTTGGAAAATAAATCGACTGAAATTACATATATATATATATATATATATATATATATATATATATATATATATATATATATATATATATATATATATATATATATATATGTATATATATATATAAATATATATATATATATATATATATATATATATATATATATATATATATATACCCACATATATATATGTATATATATATATATATATATATATATATATATATATATATATATATATATATATATATATATATATATATATGTGTGTGTGTGCGTGTGTGTGTATACATATATATATATATATATATATATATATATATATATATATATATATATATATATATATATATATATATAAGCATATATTTATATACACAGACATATATATATATATATATATATATATATATATATATATATATATATATATATATATATATATATATATATATATATATATATATTCAAATAAGCCATATATATTTTTGATACATTAATGTCTGGATTCTCTTAACGACCTCGGGATCAGAGCCCCTGGCGAAATCACACAAAGACAAGAGCTTGGGTCCGGCCGGGAATCGAACCCTGGTCGGCAAGATTGTATAGACAGTGACTAAGCCTCCACAAGGGACTAGAACAGCTGGAAGGACCGTGCATAAATGGCTGAGGACTAGGAAGCTCGAAGTAGGAGATGATGAATGGAGAAGTATTGAATTAAAGCATAAAGATATAGGCGACTGTTGAATTTCTAACTGAGGCCTATGCGTCATTAGACTTGCAAGGAGATGAAAATGATGATATGCATATACAGATTCCCGGACATTGCTACTAGGTATGAGGTTTATTTTAATAGCTATAAATTCTCCATCACGAGGCTCAATTTTACACAGTATTCAAGAAATTTTATTCAAGATTTGACGAAGTTGTAGAATGACGTTCCTAAAAATTAAGTGAAATGTGTGAAACTTCAAGTGTTCAAACTTGTAGCAAATGTTTTCATGTTTAACAGACTGACATAATTCTCTTTTGGTGGTTAATACTTTATATGTAACTAATGTTTTAATGTTGCTGCTGTTCTTAAAATATTTAATTTAAATTGTTCATTTTACCTTTTGAAGTTTATTTATTGTTTAATTTCCCTTCTTCACTGGGCTATTTTCTCCTTGCTTCTCCATTTAGGGATGTAGCTTAGCAAGTAATAATAATAATAATAATAATAATAATAATAATAATAATAATAATAATAATCTATAGAAAACCTTATTTTGAAAGACAGGACGTTTATCCCAATTATAAATGTAGCATATCATATTTAACTTGGAACAGCTACACTCAGCTAAGAACTAATGCACAGAGTTTTTTGCTTCAACTGAAAAGGAATACAGATTGACCATGAAATAGAAAACCCTTTTTGTTACAAGACTTGGGAATAAATGAATGGCCACCATCAAAACTGTACTCTTTGGTGTGGACTTGACAGTTCCTCCTTTACTGGAATCAGATGACTCTATCACTCACTGTCCAAAGGATAAGGCAGATCATTTTGTAAATATCTTTTAACAATAAACAGAGTAATGAGAAATTCAATCTTATTCATTCCTGTTTCCCTGAGGCTACACTAGCTTGTTTAGGTTTCTGGTCACGGGAAATTAAAGCTTATGGAGGTGTAGACCCCAATGCTATGAAGACCTTTGATATCTTAGCTCCTTAGATGTTTCTATTTTTCTTAAAACTTAGCCAGATAAGGTTCGTTTTGCATTTGTTGGAGAATTCATAAAGTTACCCCATTGTGTAATTGTGTTTGTGGTAGTGATAGTCCTGCTGATTACGGCCCAATTTCCATAAGGCCCCTATCATCTGAAGTTTTGAACTTTTTTACCAAATGTCTAAATAGGTATGCTTAAATTAATTTACTACTACTACTACTACTACTACTACTACTACTACTACTACTACTACTAATAATAATAATAATAATAATAATAATAATAATAATAATAATAATAATAATAATAATAATAATAATACTTTTCCACTCCCTTAGCACTAAACTTTTATGAAGTTATTTTATTCATGACAGA
>NC_090728.1:120955765-120975765 GCF_036898095.1 Palaemon carinicauda | reverse complement strand
TACAATTATTTCTGAAAAAATGAATAATCAGTTTAATTGATTTAAATATAAAAAGAATTCGGAAGTTAATCTTTTTACCTTTTTTAGTTAAATATAATCTATTATTCTACAATTGAAATTCTTCTTTTTGCCTAAAGTACACTAACGAGAAGCTTTACAAACTGCGTAGTAACAGATTACTCTAAAAATATTAGTCTATTCTTTCACTTTTCCCTCACGTCCATCGTACCTGCTTTAATTTTAAGACTGCACAAATAGTTTTTGCCTTCAAAGTGATCTGCCCCCCCCCAAAAAAAAAAAAAAAAAAAAAATTCAAGCGAGATATATTGTTAAATTTTCATCCGATAATACTCTATCAATAATATTTACAAATGCCTCTATTTGAAGTCAAAATTGTAATCATGTAGAAGTTTAGTCAATAAACCCTATCGGAATTCTTTTCCACCTTTACCTGTTTTACTATAGAGAAAATCATTTTATTTTATATATCTCTCAAAACACCGATTGGTATTATTTGAAGATTTTGAAGAGAACAATACTAATTTCATTGATGTAAAATTACTGATTCAAATCCTAATATATTTTCAATATGTATTTTCTCTTACAAAGTTACAGATAACCGAAAAATTACCAATCCTTTGTATTATTGCTTTAGGCGGACATCCTCGAAAAAAAAATGTGTTCAACATAAATTCATGAACTCATCTCCATTTAGGGTGAACCATTTATCAATTGATACACACAATCTCTCTCTCTCTCTCTCTCTCTCTCTCTCTCTCTCTCTCTCTCTCTCTCTCTCTCTCTCTCTCTCTCTCTCTCTCTCTCTCTTTCCTTAAGCTGAAGGAAATCATGACCGCCAAGGAAGGTCGAAGAAGGAAAAAATCTAGCAAAGGGGAAATGAGTCCCGTCATAGCAAGGGACGTGAGGCATTAACCCATCAAACGATGAGTGATAGAATAACGTGAAGGTAGGAGCTATTGACAGCGTACTGGGTAATTAATTTTACTTGGAAATGAAAACAATTATAAAAAATTTTCTTTTATTAGACACTTTGTTTTACTATCACGCGTATTTGAGAGAATGGCAGGATAAAAGAATTACAGAATTGGAGTTAAAGGAAAAATAATGTCATCGAAACTATTACCCCCATAATCAAAGTTCCACTACAGTATACTGATTGCGAGTTGGTTCACTTTTACCTTGCAAAACAAAACATATATAAAATGAGGCATAAAGTTTATGAGGATAAAAGAGGAAATAATAGTGCCCATTATTAAACAACCCCAAAATTAATTCAACTTTTTTTTTCTTTTACTCTTTTCAAGAACAGATATACTTGAACGATTGTAACCAGAATGTTTTGTCTTACTTGAAGAGGCCTATTGATTATATGATATTTTGTTGAATTCTTAAAAAAAATCTTTGTAAAACTTAATGAAAAATTTTGCATATTTTCATGCATTATCATTACGTGGTAAATAAGAATGAAAAATTTTGCTTATAGATTTAAGATCCTTTACTATGATTTTACTCGAATCTCATATGTAAGATAAATTAACCAATAAAAACGTACATTATGCAAACCTTATCTAAAGGTTTTATAAAGTTTCAGAGACTTTCATTCTTAGATGAGAAAAAGGTCCATAGGAATGAGTGACCGTAAGTTGTGAAATATAACTTACCATTTATAAAGAAAAAATATGATTATTAATTTTTGTCCTCTATAACTTTTTCATATTCATTCTAGAGAGGAAAAGATCTGTAAAAATTTTTACATCTTTCAAAGTAGAGTTATGGAGCCAGTTATTCTTTACAGTCCTGCCAAAGTTGACATCCTCCTTTTTCGTATGATTCATGGTTATTGATTTTTTTAAAATTTGTATTAACTTCATTCTGCTGATACCTTCATGAACTTTAATGAAGTCAGAGTTAATAAAGGATAATATACGCTGACAAAGTGAATGAAAAAAATGTAAGAATATTTACTTACTGTAGATATTCTGAAAACTGCAACGAAATTCAATAGCAAAAATAATAAGTCAGTAGAAGCATTGTCATAATCCTTTTTTTTTTCTTTTAATTGTATTTGAAATGGTGTAATAAAAAATGCTAGTTTTTATTAGTGGAAATCAGTTCTTATTTGAATGAGCCTAAGAACATAATTCTTATTTGATGTATTTAAGAAAAATTTGATAGATTTTAATTAGGGATTTTATATTGAGAGATAGGGAAACTTTAACCCCAGAAGATTAATCGCACCCCTTTACAATATAGAGCATTAAACCGATTTTTAGCGAAGCGAAAAATATATTTTTGGGTGAGGTAGTCATGTCATCCTGATGGAAATTCCAAAAGTGTTGCTTCCTAGGGTATATTTGACTACAGTAATATTCCTAGAGAATTTTACCTTAAGGTATCCAGAATTCTAATTCCTGGAGCGAATATCCCTAAATAAATCTAAAAGGGATATCGCATACTATCAGAGGACGTATTCTTGACACCTCACATACCTATCTTCACCCCGAACAGTATTAAATGCTTCGAGGGGTTACAGTGACAAGAATCTGAAAAGAGAATGAAAAGAGATCCGCTCATAAGGAATCTCTCCTATTCTGTTTCCAGTGTGTATCTGATGAAGGTGGTAGCGCCCTCCTTATTCCTTGTAGCGATATATGAGGTGCTACAGATACTGTATTATAGGGAGGGCTCAATAAGCCCTTTTATAATAAAAGGAAGGGCTGGTCCATCAGGACAACATGGCTACCTTACCGAAAATAGATTTTTCGCTTCGCTCAAAATCCGTTTTTTGGGCTCAGGCTATGTCGTCCTGATTTAACTTTACCAGAGCATTACTATATCTGTGGATTCTCAACCGGTGTCGTACTCTTAAGAAAGTATTTTCCTGGTCTATCTTGACCTAGATACCTATGATGTTACCGTCATACATCATTTCATCTAAGCACGAACTATGTTAGTTCTTCCTGCCCCTACAGGGAAAAGTCGTACTAGGCTCTGGAAAAAGTCTTGAAGAGTACATAATAACTATGGATGACAAAATGACAAGCTTATATACTGGACTCTCCCTATACATTATAAACCAAAGTTTGTATAAGAGTTACCAATGTCAGTATGAATTCCTGACATATCCCCCAATATGTCTACCTTTATTAACTATTGGATAACAGTTGTATCCGCAGAGCAACAAATTTTGCATCTCTACCACCATCCCCTTATGGTACAATGTCAACCCTTCCTAAGGAAGGGTTAAACTGAGTGGATTTTTGCTTGAATCAGGGAACAATCTTAAAAGACATACCATGACAAAAATATCCATATTTTAATCTTAATGCTCAGTACATTTTTAATAAAATGAGTGTGGCCGAATAAGACGCAGGGTTCACTATGAAGTAGATTATTAAGATTTAATAAACATACATATCAGATCAACATTTATAAAATTGTTGAAATGTGGATGATATCCATTAAAGCATAAAGAAAACAGTCAATAGAAAATATTGTTTCGTCTAATAGGAAACAGATTTGCCACTTCAATCAAATTACTAATAATAATGATACAGTCTGTATACTGTTTATATACAATAGCGTAAGAAACGCTTGGCACAAGTGTCCGTATTATGCTATAGTTCACCAACGTCAATGGAACAGTTCGTAAGGACACTTTCATGGCCTATCGCTCAGTCTGTAGTAACATATAGTGACTACACACCCACCCTCTTAATTGATTGTCCCAAATTAATTACACTATTCCTCGCAGATTTAAAACAGAAGGGTGAAGGATTCTACCTGATGCTACCACAGACTTCTTAAGTTGCTCCACTTGCTTTGCATAGTGCATAAAGAACACCTTGGATGACTACCAGCCGGTGTACGAACAAGGATGTTCAAAGTCCATATAAATAAAGAAATTTTATGGAAGAAGCAACTCTTCTCGGATCATGACTAGCTGGTGTACTATCAGGATCAGTTTTGCAAATAACACAAGTGAGTTTCACTCTTAGTTATAGATAACTTTGAACCCGAGGTTTCTCCTCTGAACAGCTGTCCTCCCGTAAGGTCTGAAGTTCTATGAAGATAGACCTTTAGGCACTCCACTGGACATAGAGATGCATCTTCCTTCAGAGGGCAGATTCTCTAGAGACCCCACCTGCTGGTGGGTAGCTTGTTCTTGGTAAGAAACGTTGGGTCTGGAAATAGATTCAGTTCTCCCTCCAAGAACTGGACGTGGCCTTCCTCTTCAGAGAGAACCACCATATAACTTTGAACCCGAGGTTTCTCCTCTGAAGAGTTGTCCTCCCACAAAGTCTGAAGTTCTATGAAGATAGACCTTTAGGCACTCCACTGGATATAGAGATGCATCTTCCTTCAGAGGGCAGATTCTCTAGGGACCCCACCTGATGGTGGGTAGCTTGTTCTTGGTAAGAAACGTTGGACCTGGAAATATATTCAGTTCTCCCTCCAAGAACTGGACGTGGCCTTGCTCTTCAGAGAGAACCACCATTTCACTTACTCTGGCCCCCAAAGCGAGTACAAACAGAAATATGACTTTTACTTCAAAACCTTCTAAGCGCTTTAACAATAGTATTGTGTCGGCTGTTCACTTTTTCCTCCTCGCTAAGGAGCAAAAATCATGAGATGTAGGTTCCTGGTTTTCTGTGATGAAGCGAAGACAGTCGACTTCTGTGCTTGCTGAGACAGGGATGAGACAGGGATGGATCCAGTAGCGGTACGAATTTTAGTCGTAGTTCCAATACCAGAGGGAATCACACGCTATTTGGCCACTTGTGAGCCACTATTGCCGCATTCCCTTTGAAGGATCGCAGTTTGTCAATGACCTTCAAAAGGAGGTTGTACGGAGGGAACAGATAAATACTGGACCATCTGTTCCAGTCTAGGGACATAGCGTCCACTGACTATGCTAGCGGATCCTCGTATGGGGACACATAACGATATATTTTCTTGTTGTCTTTCGTCGCAAAGAGGTCTATCTGCAGCTCCGGGACTTGACTCGAGATGAAGGAGAACGATCCCGCATCTAGAGACCATTCTGACTCTATTGGTGTGAACCTGGATAGAGCGTCCGCTGTCACATTGCGGAAACCTTGAATGTGACAGGTGCCATTTCTGCTAAACGGAACATGGCCAACATCACTTGGTTGATTTGAGGTGACCTCGACCCTTGTCGATTCAGGCTTCTCACTATCACCTCGCTATCACCTTATGTGGGTCGAGTGGCGAGGAGATACTTTCTTTAGTGTCAGAAGTACTGCCATGGCTTCTAGAAAGTTGATGTGAAAAGACTTTAAAAGATTGTACCAAGCTCCTTGGACTCTCTTCTGATGAGTGACCTCCCAGCCTTCCTTTGAAGCGTTACTGACGGGGGGAGGAGGTTGAAGAAGTATTGATTTCTTCAATTGCTTGGCATTGGACCACGGTTTGAGAAGCATTTGCAGTCGAGTCGGTAGTGGTCTTATTAGATCTCTTCGCACGTTTGATGCGTATTTTCCCCAGACTCCTGTTGCACTTTTAGCTGTGCTCTTAGCACTGGATCTGTCATTGAAGCAAACTGTAGAGAGCCCAACACTCTCTCCTGTTCGCGTCTTGATATCCGTTTGGATTTCAACAGTCTCTTGACAGATCCTGCTATCTCTTTCCTCTTCTTTCTAGGAATGGAAAGTCGATGTGACTCCAAATTCCAGTGGATTCCCAACCACTGAAATTTTTGAGCAGGAGAAAGTCAAAACTTTTTGATGTTGATCTTGAATCGCAGATGTTCCAGGAACTGGATCACTATCTTAGAAGGTTGCATACATTCTGTCCTGGATGCTGCCCACACCAGCCAGTCGTCTAAGTAGACTACTACTTGGACCCCCTTTAGGCGTAATTGATGGAAGGCTGCGTTCGCGAGCTTCGTGAAAATCCTTGGGGCTATGTTTAGCCCGAAAGGCATGGCTATGAAGGCGTAATGTTTTCTATGTAACTTGAAGCCTAGGTAGGAGGAAAGGTGACGATTAATTGGAAAGTGCCACTAAGCGTCAGACAAGTCTATAGAGACAGTATATGCCCTTTTGGGCAGTAAGGTCCTTATGAGTTGAAGTGTGAGCATTCTGAACTTATAGTTTACTATGAACTTGTTGAGTGGCAACTAGTCTAGAATGACTCTGAGTTTTTCTGAGTCCTTCTTTGGAACACAAAACAGCCTTCCTTGGAATTTGATGGACTTAACTTTCTGGATTACTCTTTTGTCTAAGAGCTCTCTGACATATTCTTCTAGAACAGGAGTTGAGTGTTGGGAGAATTGAGGAAATTGAGGTGGAGGACTGCTCCAGCTCCAACCTAGTCCCTTCTTTATTAAGCTGTGGGCCCCGGGGTCGAAGGTCCAGCGATCCCTAAATAGCTATAGTCTCCCTCCTACTGAAAGCATCTCACTTCTGCTATTATAACCTGAGGCCTTGCCTCCTTGCCCGCGTCCTCCCCTGGATCCCCTTCCCCTTGAAAGGCGTCTAAAAGAACCTCTTGCTGTTCCTCTAGCCTTCGAACGAAAGGAAGAAGTCTGCCTTTCGAAGGCTTGGTTAAAAACTGGCGACTGAGTCGCCACTTGTTGAGGAACCAGATGGTACGTGGTTGGAGGTTGTGCCATTATCTGAGGCACCGCGGTCACAGGGAGTTGTTGTTGTTGTTGCTGTTGGTAGGGTATACCCAGCCGAGATGATGGCCTAGGCCTTTTTGTCTTCCTCTGGGGTTGGTGACCCTCATCTGGAGAAGACTTTCTCTTAAGATTTAAGCCCGACTTTTTGAGAAGGTTCCTATTCTCTGTGGCGGCCTTTTCTACTACCTCTTTAACCACTTCGTTGGGAAAGAGGTCTTTACCCCAGATACGAGAGGAGATCAGTTTCCTCGGTTTGTGCCTCACCGCAGCCGAGGCAAACACGAACTCTCTACAGGCTCTCCTGGTTTTAATAAAGCTATAGACATCCTTCGTAACTGTGGCCAGATGGGTTTTGGCTACTACCATGAACGTGTCTTGGATCTTAGGGTCACCTGCCATCGTTTCTAATGTCGTTTACAACGAAATCGATGCCACAAGTCTTTCCTCCGTCTCTTACTCTGTGAGCAAGAGAACCTACGACAGTTTTGGAAATTCCTCACCAAACTGACGTTCAGCAATATCAGCTTCCAGCTCCCCGACTGAGAAGGTAAGGTGTATGTCCTTCCAGTCTTCTTAGTCCAAGGGCAAGGTCAGAGATAACGGCTTGCACTCTTCTAAGAAGGGGCATGGTTTCCCTTCCTCCACCGCCTTTAAGGCTGCCTTATATCGCTTTTCCATGAAGGGAAAGGCTCTGGTAGGAGAGGCCACAAAGGAGGGAATCTTCTTACTCAAGGCTGGCACCTTTGAGTTCGTGAAGCCCCTCTCTTTCATCGAGCTCGCTAGAAACGCCTGATCTTTACTATGGTAAAAAAACTATGACCTCTTTCGGCTCTGTTTCCTCCATTGAGGCTGGCTTCTTCCTAAGGCGGACATAGCAATCTGGCTAAGAATCTTTGTTGGGCCAAAATTCAACCTCTTCCAGGGGAATTGCTCCCAACTTTTCTGATATCATGATCTTCCCGATTGTCATTAGCATGTGTTCGGCATACCTTCAAGGATTGGTATCCGAGCAAAAAGGAAGATCCTTCACGTTGAGTAGCTTCTGGGGCCCACGTGATTCTGCAACTCTACGTATATCCAGTTTCATTGCAGCTTCCTTCTCCTTTTTCTTCTTTTGAATTGGTTTGATCATCTCAACAATAGAAGAAAGAGTCCTTCCCAGTTCATCTGGGATAGAAGATGATTTAGAGGGAACAGGTTCTGGGTCCGGAACCAATGTAACCGACACCTCATCGATTTCTTCCTTTTCTACTTGAGGAGCCTGTGACAGCTCCTCCTCTTTACCTTTTCCTAGAAGGTCCTTCTCTGTAGAATCCGACGCCTCTGACATCTTATCATCCAATTGGATGTGTTGAAGGGAAGCCGATACTTCAGAATCTACCGGATTCTGGGCAGTTGGTATCTCCACCTGAGGCTGAGGAAAGACTACATCAGCCAATGCTTTAGGGAAAAGGTAGGCCCTCATCTTCTCATTTGGAAGTTTGGGGCCTGAGGTGTTTTTCTGAAAATCCCTCACCCAGGGTCGTAACTTTACCCTGGCAGCATCCCTTGACTCCATCGACTTGGGGTCGTCAAAAGCCTCGGTAATCAGGTTAGAACATACTGTGCAAACCTGAGGGTCCAAATACCGGAGATCACCTCTAGAGGCTGCGCATGCTGCGTGCCTCCTGCAAAACTGATGTCCACAGAAGTTCTTACTGTGGACATTACAAAACACACTCCCTCACTTCGGATGGTCCTCCTATAAAGAGAAGAAAAATCCATGAGTATCAAGTGAAGGCTTTTCACTGATATTAGAACATGTAGCTTACACAGTAAAGCTATAAAAGAAAGAAGGAAAGACACATACTTGTATTTCCTGTCCAGCCAATTGCTGTAACCTCCCACGATATTAAAACTAAGGTTAATTCTATTCTAGAATACCTTATGTAATTTCCTGAACAGAAATTTAAGGTGTAGTTCACACCTCGAAATAAAGTTTTAATATACGGGGTAGAATGAATACAGAAAGAACTCACTCTCTATGTATTTCATGGTCTCAGCAAAAGGTTGTACAAGATAACATTAAGTATGAAGAAATAACTTTAGTGTTACCACAAGCTCTGCACTATAGTTTTATTAACGCAGTGTGTACTACACTACAAAAATAGTAACTACTGTACATCGCATGCTGTTGTGCCAGCCAACACGCGCCGGTACATGCCGGCGTGCGCCGGCTGGCATTTACCCCAGTATAGTTCAAAGATATACTACCTTTAAACTAATAGGCGGCAGGTCACTGGTTTGCAAATGTATGCTGGCCGGCAATCATTGCCGGCCGGCAGCTGAAAACACTAACAACCGGCTGCTGGCCACTAATCGCAGTGACCAGCAGGTTTTCGGGATGTGTTCCCACTGCCGGTAGGCAAAGGTAACAATACCCATGCCTGCCAGCAGTGGATAAGAACCAGAGAACCTCTAACTACTCAGCTGCCGGCTGTTAAGCCGGCAGCCGTGCTAGGAGTACAACACACTAGTCAGAGAAATAGTATGGATGTATGGTTATAAGGGGGCATTGCCATATGACCTTCCATCCAGAAAGAGTGAACATATGGTAGGGGAGAATGTAGCATTCAGGCTTCCAAGGAATCCATAGCCTACCGGACTCAACCGGTGGATATGGAAGGGAGACCAAGGGAGGTCTGGGGTTCACTCTGTAAAAGAAAGGGTCTCTGCCGGTCGATACGTAATTGCCGGACGGCAGAAAGCTGAGCCGGTCCTCCATCCCAACCTACACTAGGTACGGAAGTAGGACTGCGGTCAAAGATGCAATGGCTAGGCCATCACTAAGAAAGAGAGGAGGGGGGGGAGGGCTAAGGATCCTATAAATTTCGTTCTAGCAAAAGACACACTCAGCAGTTAGGGAAGCTCATCCTAACCTAGAGTTGTCTATTAGGGAGGAAGACTGGAAATACTTGCTATCCTCCTCCCAACCAGAACAAAGTTAGGTGAAGTTATTTCATCAGGCAACGGAGAAAACTCATTCTCCAGCCCGAGAAAAACAACACAGCACAGTCTGCTAGATCACTAGAGGAAGGAATCATCGTACAGAATCCTTCAGATGTGGACCAGGGAAGCAAAGCTTCCTATGTCCGCACCTAACCTAGCAAAGGAAACTCATTCTCTATGCTAGGAAGAAGCAGACCACAGACTAGAAAACCTGATGTTCTGTCCCAACCCAAAAAACCAGTCACTCTGGTTATCTGGTCAGGACAGACATATCCTAGTATAGTTATACCTGAATATTATTCAGGTAGAACCACTAGGATTAAGCCTAAGGCTTACTCAGAGGGAGAGAGGGATTGAACTTAATCTCCGGAGGAGAAAAGAACAATCGGGGATGTGTGAAAGTATACTACAGTACCATAGGCTACTAGCCTAGGTGCGGTGAGAATCAATTCCATAAATCACTGAAACTCTCTCGTAATCAATCTTGGAAAGAAAATTCAACAATATCTTACATGTATAGAATATTTGCCTATAGCTTCAATAATATAACACTCGGAAAAACCTAAATCATGCATGAAAGTACTAGGGGCAAAGCCTAGGCTACTAAGCCTCGCGAAGGGCAGATCAGTTACCTAAATAACCGAACTAAAACTAACGTCATCAAATAAGCATTCCTAGAGGAGCTAAATAGCTAAATTATTAAAGCATAATAAACAGGTAACGTCGCTCTAGCTAACTAAATGACCCATATATAGCGAGCGACAGCATCCAGGATGTCTCCAGTAGGCCACAGCTCTTGTTTACATTAATATCACTTTTGATTTAATTGAAAACGACAAGAGCTTACATTTATACAAAGTAAAGATAATACTCAACTTTCCAGAAGCAGAAGAGGCCGGAGAAGGCATCATAATGTTGAATTATATCCAAAATAACGAGAGAACACAAGGTAAAACACCGAGTAGTAGAGGTACACGAAAATTAATGAAGAGGGCGCTACCGCCTTCATCAGATACACACTGGAAACGGAATAGGAGAGATTCCTTATGAGTGGCTCTCTTTTCATTCTCCTTTCAGATTCTTGTCACTGTAACCCCTCGAATCGTTTTACTGTTCGGGGTGAAGATAGCTATGTGACGTGTCAAGAATACGTCCTCTGATATTATGCGATATCCCTGTGAGATTATTTAGGGATATTCGCTCCAGGAGTTAGAATTCTGGATTCCGTAGGGTAAAATTCTCTTGGAATATCACTGTAGTCAAATATACCCTAGGAAGCTACCCTTTAGGAACTTCCATCAGGACGACATGGCCTGAGCCCAAAAATAGTTATATAGGGACCGGATATTTTTAGTATCGTTTCTCTCATTTCCGGGAAATGAAGGGTATCACACATAATTTTTATGTATATATTAAAGTATGCAGAAATAAATGGCCACTTTAAAGGAATGGATCTGTGAATAATTAATAATTAAATATGTCTGGTAACTGTTACAGAAAAAAATAGAATGTTTGTGTGTTATCTTTACTGTTACGCAGAATTAATTCAATAACCAATTGGTAGATTTTGTTGTTAAAAGGAGTTATAGTGTTTATCGATTCATATTTTGAAAAAGAATTCATGCATGCATATTATAAGTGTTTTTGGGGAAAAAAAATCATATAAAAGTTTTACATGTTCCCCATATTGTATTTACCATGAAGATTATATATTACTAAGGTGAAGGTTTTATTTCTAAAAGAATACCAACTAGTAATAGCATGGGTCTCCTACACTGTTTGAAAAACTTTAATTTCAATCGGAAATTCTCAGTAAAAATATACTATGCCCAGCCGTATTTCGAAAAAAAAAAAAAAAAAAACAGAAATTTTACTTTACTTTTTTATCTTTTACGGGTTGGTGACCATAATATCACTTTTTAACATCGATATATCGATTTTTGAAACAGTGAAAATCTTGGAATAAAAGTTGCCAGGCTTTTACCATTTTGATGAAAATGTCTAATAGTGTATATTGTACAAATCATGAAATCATCAACGATATGATAATTAATTGGTATCGTTCGATCATCGTGACCTGGGGCAGCCAACCCTTCTCGGATCTGGTTTGACGATAATGGAATCCTTTTAGCCAATTGAAATTTCGGTAGTCTGAATTTTTAGCATTGCCTGATAACATGCAAGTAATTTTAATAGAATGGAATCTGCACGCAAAAAGGCTCATATAGTTTTAGTAATTGTATTGACAATCTCATTCACATTCCCCATATGGTCTAAGCCATATACAATTTTTTCCTATGTAGATCGCTAAAGGTGGAGTGAATTGTAAGCAATGGATAGTGGTTTTTGTCTATAACCGATTACATAAACATAATTTTACCACATATATAATCTGCACAAGCAACGTTTACTTAATTTAAAGTCAATACAAGAATTTTACCTGAGTAATGGGCTGTATAACCCATACTTTTCCACTGCAAAGAAATAAAAACCCGTATTATTAATCGGAAATTCTCTGTAATAAATCTATTTTCCTCTTCCGTATTTCATTAGATAGAGGTGACTGTAATTTTTATCATACTTTGTTATCATCTTTTACCGGTTGATGACCGTCATATCACTCCTTAATGTCAAAAATATCCATTTTTTTTTTCTAAACGGTAAATGGCTGACAATATTTATTTCAGCATTGTTACCGTATCTTATGGCAAATTTGTAACAAAGTAAAAAATCATATATTTATATAATTGTTCATGCACTTACATATCATTGACTTTGGAAACTTCCATAAAATAACGATTAATTATAATAATCTCCTATATCAGCTATACATGGAGTAATGATCAGCATAAACTTATGGTCTCAGAAAGAGAATGATTACCATCACTTTTGAATTTGCTGATAATTTGCAATACAGGTAATGACAGAGCAGAAAATCTCTTGGCGATGTCCAATCTCACAAGCGTTTTATTCGAAGAGACTTTTTCGACTCGCAATTGGTATTTTTCATATCATGAGGCCTAGACGATAAAGTTTGATGAATCTGTCAATAGCAGATATCCATTTTCAAGTCGGATAATAGACTGATAGGGATTTTATTCGAACTTTACTAAACACTATAACTCCGATCTTTTTTTATGAATTATTAAGTTTCCTTGAAAAAATTATGCTTCTTAATCATGTCTATATAGAAAGAAAAATAACGTGGGATATTTAGTGGTGTTTATTTATTTTGTTATAATTTTTAATTATTGGAATAAAGTATAGAATAAAATAATAACTCACCTATCGAAAGGACCTTCCCAAAGTCCGAAAATGATGACAAATTTCAAAAATCTGCCTTCTGGCTTACATTGACCAAGGATGTGCCAAGACTACAATATATTTGCTCAGTCACAAAAGGCCTCAAAAAAAGAGAAGATCCAGAAATGGTACTTCAAACACAGAATCATAATTAACCTACATATAAGTTGTATTTTTGGGTTTAAGTGAAAATGTGGAAATTTCCTTTCCTTAAAAGGGTGTAAGAAGATTTATAGTAATAATTGTAAGCTGCTAATCGCATCAGAGAAGGCAAAAATGACGAAAAATTCTTGAGGATTTGAGCCTCTGACATAAACAGCCATAAAAGGCCTCGAAATGTCAGATATATCTCTATGTGATATATCAGGAGGTATATGAGGCTACTTCTCCCATATCTGTTAGCTTGTCCCTTGCCTGTTCCAACATAAGGGATCAAACGTTTTTTATTTTCTTGACATAAGACTTTTATATTTTTGGATCATTTGGGGCTGAACTGACAGTGCTGGCCTGTGACCATAAAGGTCGGGGGCTCAAAATCCTAAGTACGCAGTTTCCCGGAAAAAGTTGAGTCCTTGAAGTAGGGAGGACAAATAAAGTAGATTTCTACTTAGTTAGCTTGAAAAGGTTGTTAAAATGAACTTGTGTCCAAACTTTTAGGCCTTTAGTGGGTGAATGAATGTGGTGGTGGCCCGGCATTTCATTGACAGGTTAATTCACCAGACACATATTGGTGTATAAAGAAACTTAGTAATTTTTTACATGAACCATATGAAATATAGATAGGTATCTTCATACATCAATATGTTACTGGTGAGGTTACCTATTAAAAATTGCATATCACCTTACACTCCTCGATTAGACATATTTTCTTAAAAATAAGAATAGGTGGTTTCAGCAGAGAGAATTCACCTTACCTCAATTTATGAGAGTTAAGTTCTAGGACACTTTCTTTATTATCCTGAAGAGAATTCCATCAGGGATCTCTTCTCTTGAGTGGAGTCATTTAGAAAATTCTCTGGTATATTCATGTTCTTTATCGAGATAAAATATATTAGCACTGTTTACAATTCATCCAAAAGGAAAATGATTTATAATTACCATATTCCTGGCCTGGTGAGAGAGAGAGAGAGAGAGAGAGAGAGAGAGAGAGAGAGAGAGAGAGAGAGAGAGAGAGAGAGAGAGAGAGAGAGAGTTAACAATATTTACTTGTGAATATTTAACAATAAAGGAAAGAAGAGACACAAAATATCTTAGAATACAAATTCAAGGACCTTTTTTATAAACAAAAAATTAGCAATCTTCGAAATTCTTAAAAATTGTAACAGGTTTTCTGACAAAGTTTAAAAATTGCAGACATGATAACATTACATAAAGTTCAAGAAATAGATGGATTATATTCATTTGTTATCAACACTTTTCGTTAAAATGCCAGACTCGATCACATTCAGATAAAATGTACTATAGAAATCAGAGAAAATTGAAATATCTCTAATTAATAACGTCATTGTTTTCTCCAGCGATATAAGATTTCTAATTTTTCCATGTCATTACCAAGAATTTCAAGAATAATATAGATTTTTTAACTTTTCTCTCATATAAGTTATATTATACCACCCTATATCAATTATTAAGTTCAAACCATAAACGAGATATATTTAAATCATTTTTTTTTATCCATTGCCTTATTTTCATATTACTATAGTCTTGGGAGCGTGAGTTGAGCAAGATTAAGATGAATTGGACAGTGCGTTTGGTGGAGAGTGACGGTCTGCTGATGATCATACTGAGACGGCACGTGAAGTGTCTGATGTTTCATATATATCTAAGCTTGAAATTTTCCTAAAACTCATTACTTTGAATAGCAATTTAAATCTGAATATTCTTTATATTCTTTAAATTTGAGCACCCGACTCTTAGACGAACGTGTTTCATGAATACTATGCTTTTCAATTAGGAATGGGATTTGGTAATTGTAGATCCTACACGTGTTGGAATTGTAAACAATCGTGTCTTGAGTTGATTATGAATGTAAACATCATTATCTTTTAATCATTCTAAGAAACCAACTTCTTGAGAGTTGGTTGACATTGCAAGAATTTCAGCATTTTCCTCTGATATGATAATAGATTCTGCTTACCTCATCAGTTATGACATAAGTGCATATTTTCCTTGAAGGTTTTCTTAGTTTTGTTATGATGTAATAGGTAGAAGAATCAACAATTCGATCAATTATTTAATAGGAATTGTCTCTTTATATGATATAAAGTATATTTAAATCGTTTTCCCTATTTACCAGATTTAATTCTGTCTACATTTTCTACTAATAAGTATAATAGTTAAAAGAATCCACAAATCGATCAATCACTTAGAAAAATTGTCAAACAATAAGATATGTATTATATATACATACACACACACACACACACACACACATATATATATATATATATATATATATATATATATATATATATATATATATATATATATATATATATATATACACTGTATATATATATATATATATATATATATATATATATATATATATATATATATATATATATATATATATATATATTCTTGCCTTACTACTATATTTAACCGTTTTTACAGTCTCTAGTAGTATGCACGATGGGTACTTCGATATTAATAAAGTAATACGTTCTTAACGATGGAGAAACACGACACATTAATAACTCTATGGTGAGGTAGAATACCTTTTGGAGTTACATTATGCCCTACATTTTTAAGCCGTTTATGTATAGGAGATACCGACATTCATTTCTTAAAACATCCCATTTATAATCATTCCATTAGAACACTCTAGATGACATATAATGATAGATAGCACTTTTTGGTGTGATTTGGCACGAGTGGTAGATATTATTTTATAAAATAAGAAAGTTTAACAAGATATCACCGTTAGTTCAAATGTATATATCACACTAAACTATTTATTGAGCCATCATTTGGCAGAGCATTGAAGTAAAAATTTAGGATCATTCAGCTAATACACATAAATAAGTTAACCAGATTAACCAATTTCCATTTAAATATGATTTTTTTTTTTTTCTGGCATCTGCTTTGAGTAGTGTTTCTGACGAAAAAAAGTTTTTAAAGTCACAAGGTAGAGAACACAATAAAATGAAACTAATTAAAATTTAAAAGATATCTAATATTACATAAAATTTGGAATATAAGAAATTGGACATCTAGTGAAAAAACCTGAAAAAACATATTTTTCGACTCGAATTTTTATTTAACATATCATGAGGCCCATCCAATAAATTTTGATGAATCTTTCAATAGCAAATATCAGTGTTTTCAAATGGGATAATAGATTTTATCCATACTTTACACAACACTATAACGCCCTGGTGTAAGTAAATGTTTGGAAGTTTTTATTTTACTTTATGAATAATTAAGTTTCCCTGAGAAAATTTTATGTTATTTTAATTAATTATATATATAACAATCAAAATAAGGTTGGATACTTAGTGGTGTTTGTTTATTTATCTATAATTCTTAATTATTAGAATTAGGTATAAAAAAAGATAACTCTCATAAAGAAGAGCCCTGACTTTAATCTTAAAATGAAAGTAAATTCAAAACATTCGCCTTCCGGATTACATCGACCAGCGATGTGTCAGGGCAATAATATATTTTCATATTCAAAGAAGGCCTGAAAAAAAAGCGAAGGGCCATAAGTGCTACCGTAAACATTAAATCATACTTAGCCTTCACCACCAAGTTGGATTTTTAGGTTTCATCACAGTCTCCACTCACGCCTTGTACTAAAATACGCAAATCTTCTTTTCTGAAAAGGGCGTAAGAGGATATACAGTACTAATTATAAGCTGGCAATTGCACCAGAAACTACAGAAAAGAGCAAGCCTTCTTGAGTATTTGAGCTTCACACCAACACAGCCATGCAAAGTCTGAAAATAGCAGCTATATCGATTTTTGCAATGTCAGGAGTTATGTAATGGAACTCTACCCATATTACGTAGGATTTTCCCTTACCTGTACCTTTTGAAAGGAACAAATATTTGTTCGTTTTCGTAACGAAAGGACTTTTATTTTTCGGGATTTTTTACGGCTGAATGGACAGTGCTGGCCTGTGGTCCTAAAGCTCGGTGGCTCAAAGTCATGAGGTGGTGGTTTTCCTGACATAGTTGAGTCCACATAATGTCTTAAAACCTTAAGTGAAAGGAATGTATGTCTAATCCCTGCTGTTGGAGTAGGGAGGATTAATACAGTAGATTCCTACTTAGTGAGCTCGAAACGGTTGTTAGAGCTTGGCGTCTCTGACCTTTTAGGTAATAAGTAGGTAAAGGGATGTGGTGCTGGCCTGATATTTCGTTGATATATTAATCCACCATAAACATATTGATGTGTGAAGAAGCCTAGTAATGTTATATGAATAATATGAAAAATGAATAGATTTCTCCATACATCAATATGTATCTGGTGAGGTTAGCTATCAAAAATTGCATATCACCATATACTTCTCAATAGGGCATATATATATATATATATATATATATATATATATATATATATATATATATATATATATATATATATATATATATATATATATATATATATATGTATATATATATATTATAAAAATTGTTGCTTTGGCAGATAAAATTCACCTCACCTCATTTAAGTTCTAGGTCACTTTCTTTAAAATTCAGGAGATAGTTTTTTCAAGGATATCTTCTCATGAATGAAGGCATTTAGAAAAATCTGTTTTATTCTAGTGCTATATTGGAGATCATTGATATAAGTACTATTTACAAATGAGCCAAAAATTAAATCATTTATATTTATCATTTTTTTAGTGAGAGAGAGAGAGAGAGAGAGAGAGAGAGAGAGAGAGAGAGAGAGAGAGAGAGAGAGAGAGAGAGAGAGAGAGAGAGAGAGAGAGAGAGAGTTGTCTATATCACAAAATTTACTTGTGAATATAAACAAGGCGCAAAATATCTTTGAATACAAAGTCAGTAACCTATTATGGCAAAAACAAAAGGCAAGCAATCTTCGAAATATTTGAAAATTTTGTCAAACCTTTTGACAAAGTTGTAATATTTTTGACATGATCAATTAACATAAAGTTCTTGAGGATGTAATTTTCATTCTTGCCACGATTATTGGACATGATGTGTAGTACAATGCTGGTGTCATAATTAAATTTATATCAAAAGCAGGTATTCTTAATGCTATTTAACTCGTATAACATATTTACTTCTCTGGTTTTAATTGAATATTCTTTTAATCTTTATTTATAATAAACGATATTGGCGACCATGACCTTCGATGTCAGGATGCCAGAAAACTTAAAATTTTTCATTCATTCAAGAAATAGAGGGAGCATACACTTTGTTATCAACACCTTATCTATAACTCAGCATTTTAAATAAGGATTTATTTCTGATCATTATTTATATCATCTCCTCTCGACTGTTAGACGAAACAGCTTAATGAAGAATATACTTCTAGTTATGAGTGTGATTCGGACATTTTAGATCCTATACGAGTTGGAAATCTAAACAATAATGTCTTGAGTTGATAAAGAACATGAGCATCATAATCTTTTAATCATTCTAAGAAACCATATTCTCGAGGGCCCTTTGAAATTACGAGAATTTAAGCATTTTTCTCTGACAGGATAATAGATTCTGCTTACCTCATCAATTATGACATATATTCATTGTCTTCTTGAAGGGACTGTTGGTTTTGTTATGATGTAATTGTTTGTAGAATCGACTACTCGATCAATTATGTAAGAGTAATTGTCACTTAACATAATATAAAGTATATTTAATTTTTTCCCCCTACTATTGGCTTCAATTTTATTTACATTTTCTACTGATATGTATAGTAGGAAAAAGAATCAACAACTTGATTAAATACTTAAAAGGAATGGTCCAACAATAAGATGATTATACTTTATATTTATATCTTTTTAGCTTACTACTAACTTTAATCGTTCTTACAGTTTCTACTACTAAGCATAATGGGCAATTTGATATGTCTTACATTATTAGTCTAATGCATTGTTAACAGTGGAAAACAAGTCAAAGGGGAGTTAGAGGAATAGCGCTTGAAGTTGCCTTATCTCCTCCATTTTAAAGTTGTTTGTGTATAGGAGCTATCTTAAACCATCCTATTTATAATCATATTATTAAATAAAATATATATAAATAACAGATAATGATGCACAGCTGTTTCCGATATGATTCGGCACGAGAAGTAAATATCACTTCATAATATAAAAAAACATTTAAAAAGATGTCACCATTAGTTCAACTGTATATATGACATGAAAATAAGTTATTGAATTATCATTTGACAGAGGAGTTAAGCAAGAATTTAGGACTATTCAGCTACTATAGATAAATCAGTTAACTTAAGTTACCAGATTAGGCAACTTATATTTCCATGTGAGTTTTTTATTTGTATCTTGTCAGAGTGAAGTGTTTTCCGGCCAAATAAGATTGCAAGGTCCCATAGACAACAGAGAACGATAAAAACTAATGAAGATTGAACAGTTATTTAATCTTAGATCAAATTTGGAATATAAGAAATTGGAAATCTCGTGAATAAATTATACCGGAAAATTACACATACTCATTACACAGTAATATTCAAGATGATGAATTCTCTCTCTCTCTCTCTCTCTCTCTCTCTCTCTCTCTCTCTCTCTCTCTCTCTCTCTCTCTCTCTCTCTCTCTCTCTCGTTATGCCTAACATATTCTCGAAGAGACATATATGATAAGGCAACGACGATATTAAATTTTTCCTTTTCAGAGAATTTATAAAAAGAAATTGAAAATGAACAATATATTGGTAAATTAATGATCAAGTCTATAAAAAGATTCCCCATATCGTTGAAACAATGAGATGACAAACTTTCTCTCCCTAATAAGGTTTTTTACTTCCTAGTCTTTCATATAAGTTATAGACGGAAGATTCATATAATAGTAGACATCAAAAACACTATTCTTTTAGACTTTATGTTTACCTTTTTGAA
>NC_090728.1:120948265-120953265 GCF_036898095.1 Palaemon carinicauda | reverse complement strand
TTTTAAAGAATAGGTAGTAATTTTTTTATGTAACCGATTACATAAATATCATTTTACGATATATGTAATCTGCACAAGCAATAATCACTCAATTTAAGGATATTGCAAGAATTTTACCTCAATAATGGTCTATATAACACATAGCTAAGCATTGCTAGAAAAACTCTCGTTATTAATCGATAATTTTCTCAAAAAATATACCGTTCTCCTACTTATTTAATTGATTACATGGGAATGTTTTATACATATATAAATATATATATATATATATATATATATATATATATATATATATATATATATATATATATATATATATATATATATATAGATAGATAGATAGATAGATAGATATATTTATATATATGAATATATATATATATATATATATATATATATATATATATATATATATATATATATATATGTATATATATATATATATATATATATATGTATATATATATATATATATATATATATATAAATATATGTATATATATAAATTGTTTGTGAATATTTTTTTCACATCCCGATACTCTTCATATGTATCATCCCCTTGTGATCGCTCAAGTGGTACTCCTTAAATTTTGGAACAAGTAAATGCAATGTTGCTCTGTTAATATCCTGAATTGTTAGATTTTGTTGAATTCTCAACTGTGATGTAATCATACTGTCATCAATAGGTTCATTTGTCTGATTTAAGACACCTAACCAATATCAGAGTTCGGTGATCGCCCACCACAATTTATGAAAGTCATAGTAGTCTTAAGTGGCATTAATCTCACTGTATAGAACATATAGTTCTACATATTTTTCATACAATGATTATGACATACATACATACATATATATATATATATATATATATATATATATATATATATATATATATATATATATATATATATATATATATATATATGTATATACATATATATATATATATTTATATATATATATATATATATATATATATATATATATATATATATATATATATATATATATATATATATACATATATATATATATATATATATATATATATATATATATATATATATATATATATATATATATATATATATATATATAAATATATGTATATGAATATAATTATATATAAATATATATATATATATATATATATATATATATATATATATATATATATACATATATATATATATATATATATATATATATATATATATATATATATATATATATATTTATATATATATATGTATGTATATATATAGATATGTACTGTATATATACACACCCATATATATATATATATATATATATATATATATATATATATATATATATATATATATATATATATATATATATACTTACATACCATGCTAGGTGGTATATTATCGTGCTAGGCGATATATTACCGTGCACAGCAGTATATGCCGTTCTAGGCGGTATGTCTTATCAATCCATGTTTGCTAATAGTTATACCCTATTAGGATGATGAGCCACTTGGTGGATTAATGAGAGGTTTGGGTGTGGAGTAAATGCCCCCCTAAATCTCGATGAAGTCACTGGCAGCTAGGTGACAGATTGGTTTACGGTGATGGATAAAAGGTCTCTTCAGCTTTTACTCTTGATGCCTGGCGGTTGATCTTACTAGAATTAGTATGGCCCGGCAGGGGTCACTTGCCTTAGTCAGATAGGCACTGCGCATCACAGGAATCTTGCTAATCTTTGATGTATCTAGCCAATGAATCTTCTATGGATTTAGTCACTCATGGATAGAGAAGATGAAAGAATGTCCCCCAGTCCCGGTCGTAGAAGGGTACTTAGAATCTCCAGGTTTATAAATCCCAAAGAAAAATTGAAGATTGGTAATTGGTATGTTAGAACCATGAATCTGATTGGAAAGTTACAGCAAGGGGAGATTGAATTTATGAAATATAGTTTGGATATCTTAGCCCTAAGGGAAACACATTGTAAGGGTATATGTAAGGAAACTTTAGACCAATAGAAGGGGTAGGAATGATGATGACACAGAGCAGAAAAGGCATTAACCGAGTGGAGGCTGTAGATAGTAGATTGTTATTAGCAAAGTTCAAATGAAAGTAGTGCAATATGAGTATCATAGTTTGCTGGGCCCCGACAAATGATTCCCCTGAATAAAGGAAAGGTGAATACTATGAAGAACTGCTTATAATAATAGAGATCCCTGAGAGAGATTTGAAAATTGTGATTGGCTACTTCAATGCTAAAGTTGGAAAAAATAACGAGGATAAAGGATGTGATCGGTGTTAAGGGTCTTGGCAAAGTTGTAAATGTAAATGGAGTATATTTCAAAGGTTTTTGTTCAGAAAGTAATCCTGTCATTAGAGGTACTCTTTTCCACCATTGGAGGATCCATAACTATACATATACTTCACCACGTGGCAATTACAAAAATCAGATAGATCACATTGCTAATAATAAAGAGAGAAGGAGGATTCTGAGAAATGTAAGAAGCTATGGCGGTGCAAATATTGGTAGTGATCGCCAGCTCCTCATTCACCTAGAAAAATTAAAACTGAAAGCACCGAACAGAAAAATAGATAGAATATCTAGATTTGATACTACTAAGCTTCTAGAGGAAGAGCACAGAAAATATTTGCCATTAAATGTAGGAATCAATTTGCAGTCTTAGAGACTTTATGAGACGAGGAGCATACAATTAATGGAGAATGGTGTGATATTAAGAACATATATCAGTCAGTTGGTATTTGGGATACTATAAAAAGGGACTAAGACAGAAATTGTTTGTTGAAAGTTTTCGAGGAAGTAATGGTAATTACAAGGTAGACCATGCAAAGTTTTCCAGTATTGAAAGGGAGATCAAAAGAAAATCCTGGAATGACTGGAGAGAGTTTTTAGACAGTAAAACAGGTGAGGCAGACTAAGCTATGAATTCAGGAAGTGGTTATGGTGTGAGAATTGCTTATAGAATTATTAATGAAATCACGACAAAGGCAAAGAAGAAGCATATACCCATCAAAACGGGAGATTGCTCTGTTATGGCACCAGAAGACGAAGAAAGACAACGTTGGATAGAACACTTTGATAACGTTATAAATAGGACATATGGATGGAATAATTTAATTGATATGCCTGAAGCTCATGAAGATCTCGATGTGCCATGAATGAATTCAGTGTGTCTGGAGTCGAAGCAACCCTAAAAAACTAAAGAGATGGAAAGAACCTGGATAAAATGGAATAACTGCCGAGATAAGACTGGCCGAAAATGAAGTGCCTCCTAGACTACTTACAAGATTATTTTATAGAATGTGGCATGAAGACACAAACCCTGATGAATGGGGATTAAGAGTTGGTGAAAATAGCTAAAAAGGGAGATCTTACTGATTGAAAACATTAGAGACGCCTAACACTGACGTCAGTTGTTATGAAAATATATATTATCCTTATTCTTAAGAGATTGGGGTGAAAGACTGACGAAAAGCTGAGAGATGAACAAGCTGGATTTAGAAAAGGTAGAGGTTGCACAGACCAAATTTCTATTTTAACACATGTTGTACAGCAATGCGTAGAATATAGAAATCCCTTGTTGATGGTAATTTTTGGACGATGAAAAAGCCTTTGATAAGTTGCACCGGCCAATTTTTTTGCAGACTCCTACGTTATTCTGGAATTCCTCTTAAATATGTCAATTTTATTAAGTCTGTTCATGAGCATAGCAAGTGCAAAGTTAATGGTAATGGAGTCTTATTAAGTAAGTTTCCAGAGAACAGCGTAGTATTACAAGGGAATGTGTTATCACCTATGTTGTATATCCTCCTCATGGACTTTGTAATGAGTCGAACAGTCAGATTATTATTATTATTATTATTACTATCCAAGCTACAACTCTAATTGGAAAAGCAAGATGCTATAAGCCCAGGGGCTCCAACAGGGAAAAATAGCCCAGTGAGGAAAGGAAATAAGGAAATAAATAAATGAAGAGAACAAATTAACAATAAATCATTCTAAAATAAGAAACAACGTCAAAACAGACATGTCATATAATAAATTATCAACAACATCAAAAACAAATATGTCATAAATAAACTATAAAAAGACTATGTCCGCCTGGTCAACAAAAAAGCATTTGCTCCAACTTTGAACTTTTGAATTTCTACTGATTCAACCACCCGATTAGGAAGATCATTCCACAACTTGGTCACAGCTGGAATAAAACTTCTAGAGTACTGCGTAGTATTGAGCCTCGTGATGGAGAAGGCCTGGCTATTAGAATTAACTGCCTGCCTAGTATTACGAACAGGATAGAATTGTCCAGGGAGATCTGAATGTAAAGGATGGTCACAGTTGTGAAAAATCTTATGCAACATGCATAATGAACTAATTGAACGACGGTGCCAGAGATTAATATCTAGATCAGGAATAAGAAATTTAATAGACCGTAAGTTTCTGTCCAACAAATTAAGATGAGAATCAGCAGCTGAAGACCAGACAGGAGAACAATACTCAAAACAAGGTAGAATGAAAGAATTAAAACACTTCTTCAGAATAGATTGATCACCGAAAATCTTGAAAGACTTTCTCAATAAGCCTATTTTTTGTGAAATTGAAGAAGACACAGACCTTATATGTTTCTCAAAAGTAAATTTACTGTCGAGAATCACACCTAAAATTTTGAAAGAGTCATACATATTTAAAGAAACATTATCAATACTGAGATCCGGATGTTGAGGAACCACCGTCCTTGACCTACTTACAATCATACTTTGAGTTTTGTTAGGATTTTGGAGAA
This sequence comes from Palaemon carinicauda, assembly GCF_036898095.1. Classification (NCBI taxonomy): domain Eukaryota; kingdom Metazoa; phylum Arthropoda; class Malacostraca; order Decapoda; family Palaemonidae; genus Palaemon; species Palaemon carinicauda. The sequence continues at coordinate 120,948,476 of NC_090728.1, read as the reverse complement.
GGATTGGATTGGATGGGTGATATGAATTTAGGAGACCCAGAGTATGCTGATGTTGCTGTCCTTCTTAGCGGAATACCACAGGATTTGCAATGCTTGATTACCAGAATGCATGAAATAACACAACAGGTGGGGCTGAAGATAAATAGAAGAAAAAACAGAGATGATGAGAACTGAGTATGCAATCGACAATACAGGGTCTTTAGAATTAGAG
>NC_090728.1:120925765-120935765 GCF_036898095.1 Palaemon carinicauda | reverse complement strand
GCAAAAGGAAACTTATGTACAAGATCTTCATTCTTTTTTCTTTTATATGTCATTGATTTAACTTTTTACAATGGTGAACGATCTGGGAAAAGCAAATCTACCAGGTACACAAGACTATACTATCTTAGGGAAAAATATAAAAACAAAAAAACTAGAATTATTACTATCAACATTATCAAGATTATTATCATTTAAGTTATTAAATTTAATATCAGACTTATAGAAATTATTATTTTTTTAAGAATTATTATTGTAATTGAACTTTATGAACATTCCTTTTTAAGAATTTAGATTTTCAAGGGTAAATTACAAAAGGTTTCGTGAAGACAGATAATGAATTGAAAAGGTTTAATAGCGACATCTAAAACATATGAGTTTTGTATTTGGAAAAACAGATTATCAGTATTAAAACACAATACTCTTCAGTTGGAGTATGTTATTAACCTATATCAATGTCTTGCACAACCTAGCTTTTTCAAGTTTAAAATATCATAAAAGAGAAAAGGTTGTTGGATTCAAATGAAATTCATCAGGAAGCAAAGACACATGTACGAACACCAGATAGAATAACAGTAGTTTTATGAAAAGAAACGATAATTAGCCTAAATTACCAACAATGCCAGACATAATGTTTTACAGCATTAACAAAGGGAAAGAGTAACGTCACAAGCGAATGTTTCAACAAAGAGAAAATAAGAATATAGCCAATTACCTTTTTCCATGGTGATAACAGTTTAGTGAGCCAATTATGACTTATATTTCATTGTCTTATCACCTAGAGGTGAATAGATTTCTTTTAATTGTATTTCCAGTGGGCTATTCTTATCAATATTATTTATTTTCTTTCACAAAAACAAGATTAATTCATTTTAATATGTATTTGTATCCAATGCTAGTGAACTTACTCACCACCCCCCCCCCCTCACCATATAAACTTTATCGCGTCGTAGATGAAAAAGTTAAAACCCGCTTTCTTGTTGTCATCAGTGTAATTATTAAGGATAACTCTGGTTCTTAAAAAGTAATGAAATTCCAATGTAAAACCCTGAAATATACCATGTTTATCAATTAAATTGCATTGATAATCATTTGAAATTATTTGACAAGAAATTTGAACATTCTTCCCTCACTCCGTAATTTGATTTTTCTGAACATGTGATTAAGCTTACCAAAAGAAATGAAAACGTACTAAATGTACTAAATATTTATAATTTCAATTAATATATATTTACCATACATACGAGTATCATTGAAGAGTAACAAATGTGTTGCTCACATAAACCAATTGAATCATAACTGAGGTTATCATTATATACATATATGCAGTATATATATATATATATATATATATATATATATATATATATATATATATATATATATATATATATATATATATATATATATATATATATATATATATATATATATATATATATATATCTGATGTTTACTTTCTATAATGTATTAGGATTTGGGATATTCAAGTTAAAAAAAGTAACTTTACTTTGTCAATAAAAATTAGAGATAAAGAGGAAATTATGTTTAATTATGAAAAAGCATCTCCTTATAAATAAACAGAAATAAAATTCATCAGAAAAATAATATATATTTTCAGTTCATAATTATCTGAAAATTTTTTCAAGGAAGAAAAATATTTATTACAAATAATGTTCATTTTATCATTCATAATTTGACGCATTTATATATATATATATATATATATATATATATATATATATATATATATATATATATATATATATATATATATATATATATATATATATATTTATATATATATATATATATATATATATAATATATATATATATATATATATATATATATATATATATATAATATATATATATATATATATATATATATATATATATATATATATGTGTGTGTGTGTGTGTGTGTGTGTGTATATATATAAATATATATATATATATATATATATATATATATATATATATATATATATATATATATATATATATATATATATATATATATATATATATATATATATATATATGTGTGTGTGTGTGTGTGTGTGTGTGTATATATATAAATATATATATATATATATATATATATATATATATATATATATATATATATATATATATATATATATATATATATATATATATATATATATATATATATATATATATTTTATTTATATATATATATATATATATATATATATATATATATTATATATATATATATATATATATATATATATATATATATGTATAAAAATATATATGTTTAAAGAAAAATATACGCAAATTAAGTATCTATAAGATACTACGCTTATTTCTGAAGAAAATGAATAATCATTTTAATTGATTTAAATTTCAAAAGAATTCTGAAGTTAAACTTTTTAACTTCTTCTGTGTTAAGTAAAATCTATTATTCTATAATTACGATTTTTCTACTCACTTCACGTACAATAAGAAGAATCTTTGCAAACTGCATAGTAACATTTTACTTCAAACATTTTAGGCCTCACTCTTAGTCTTCCCTCTCGTTTATCGTAACTGCTGTAGTTTTAAACTGCATAAAAAAAATCACGTAAATTTTTTCTTGTGTTGTTTTTGCATGCAAAGTGATCTGCAAAAAAAAAGAAAGAAACAAAATGCAGCCAGATTTGCCTTTATTCTCTCTGAAGGGATATATTGTTAAATTTTCATCCGATAATAGTTGGTCCATAAAAGTAACAAATGCCTCAATTTGAAGTCATGTAGGAGTTTAGTCAATAAATACGCTCAGTATTCTTTTTAATTTTTACCTGTTTTACCAAAAACGAAATAATTTCATTTTACATCTCTCTCAAAAACAGTTATTAATGATATTATATGAAGATTTAAAAGAGAAAAATACTAATTTCGATTATGTAAACTACGGATTCAAATCATTTTATATTTTCAATATGTATTGTTCTCTTACAAAGGAAAAAACACCGGAAAATTACTTATTCAGAATTCATACGCTTTTGTTAAATAAATAGATCCTTTATATTAATGTTTAAGCGTGTATTACGAATATTCTCACAAAAACAAAATTTTTTCAACATTTATAATTCCAAGCAGCCTCCATTTTGGGTGAACCAATTATCAAATGATACTCTCTCTCTCTCTCTCTCTCTCTCTCTCTCTCTCTCTCTCTCTCCTCTCTCTCTCTCTCTCTCTCTCTCCTCTCTCTCTCTAAAGCTGAAGGAAAAGATGAGCGTCAAGGAAGGCCGAAGGAAAAGACAATCTAGCAAAGGGGAAATGAGTCCCGTCACAGGAAGGGAAGTGAGGCATTAGCCCATCAAACGATAAGTGATTAAATAACGTGAAGCTAGAAGCTATCGACAGCCTACTGGGTAATTCTTTTTACTTGAAAATGATAACAATTATAAAAAATTTTCTTTATTAGATAATTTGTTTTACTATCATGAGCATTTGAGCGAATGGCAGGATGAAAGAATTACAGAACTGGACGCAAAGGACAAGGAAGTAATCAGAATTATTAACCCTATGATTAAAGTTCCTTGGCCGTAATCCACAATACTGATTGCGAGTCGGTTCACTTTTACCTTAAAAAAAAAAAAAAAAAAAAAAAAAAAAATATATATATATATATATATATATATATATATATATATATATATATATATATATATATATATATATATATATATATATATATATATATATATATATATATAAATATATATATATATATATATATATTTAAGAAGAGGCATAAATTTTGTGAAGATAAAAGAGAAAATGGTTGTGCCCATTAATAGACAATGGCTTCATCCCCCCCAAAAAATTCACCTTTCTTTTTTTGTTTATCCTTTTCAAGAACTTATATACCTGAACGGTTGTAATCAGAATGTTTTGTCTTACTTGAAGAGGTGTATTGATTATATAAAATTCTGTAGAACTCTGAACAAATATTTGTAAAACTCGATGAAGATTTTGGCGAGTTTCCATGCATTTTTCTTGTGGTAAAAAAAATCTAAATATTTGCCTATAGATTTAAGATCCTTTACTATGATTCTACTCGAATCTCAGATGTAAGTTAGGGTATCCAATGCAAAACATACATTATGAAAACCTTATCTGACGTTGTTATAAAATTTCAGGGACCTCCATTCTTAAATAAGAAAAAGGTCCATAAGAACGACTGACCGTCACTTATGAAATATAACTTACCATTAATAAAAAAAATATGATTAATAATTTTTGTCCTCTATAACTTTTTCATATTCAGTCTAGAGAGGAAAAGATCAGTCAAAGGTTTTATATCTTTCAAGGTAGAGTTATGAAGCTAATTACTCTTTTCAGTCCTGTCAAAGTTGACATTCTCCTTTTTCGTATGTTTCAAAGTTGGGTCTTATAAGTAAAACATGCTTAAGGATTTTTTTTTTTTTTTAACTTCATCCTGCTGATACCTTCATGAACTTTAATGAAGCCAGACTTGATAAAGGATAATATACGCTGATAGATTGAAAAGAAAAAATCAAAGAATATTTTGATAGATACTCTGATAACTGCAACGAAAATCAATAGCAAAAATAATAAGTCGGTAGATGCATTGTCATATTTTTTTTTTCAAATATATTAGACATGTATTATAATAAAAAACGCTAGTTTTTATTATTGGAAATAAATTTTTATTTGAATGAGCCCAAAAACATAATACTTATTCAATTTACTTAAGTAAAACTTAATAGATTTGAGAGATAGGGAAACTTCAACTCCTGAAAATTAATTGCATCCCTTTACAATATAGATAGAGCGCTAATAGTTTTATAGCGAGCGGATATTTTGAATAGCAATTCTCTCCAGGGAAAGAAGGGTATCATAAAAGTACGAATTTTTATGTAAAAATTTAACCGTGAAGAAATGAATGGTTACTTTAGAGGAATGGACGGGTGAATTCTTAATAATTTTATATATGGTAACTGTTACAGAAAAAAATAGAATGTTTGTGTGTTATCTTTATTGTTACACAGAGTTAATTCAATGACGCAAACTGGTAGATTTTGTTGTTAAAATGAGTTACGGTGTTTATCGATGCCTGTTTTGATAAAGAATTGATGCATGCATATTTTGAGGGTTTTTGAAAATGAAAACATCATAAGAAAGCTTTACCTCTTCCCAATATTGTATTTACCATGAATAGTATATAATACCGCAGGAAAGGTCTTATTTCCCCCAAAAAAATATTAACTAGTAATAGCATGGGTCTCCTTAACTGTCAAAGAACTTTAATTTCAATCGGAAATTCTCCGTAAAATTATACTCTACTCTGCCGTATTTCAGAAAAATACAAAAAAACGAAATTTTACCTTACTTTATCTTTTACGGGTTGGTGACTATAATATCACTTCCTAACGTCGATATATCGATTTTTAGAACAGTGAAAATCCTTGAATAATTATTGCCAGACATTTACCATTTCTATGAAAGTGTTTAACAGTGTATATTATGCAAATCATGAAATCATCCTCGATATTATAATCAATTGCTATCATTCGATCTTCGTGAACTGAGGCAGACATCCCTTCTCGGATCGGGTTTGTCGATAATGGAATCCTTTTAGCTCATTGAAATTTTAGTGGACTAAATTTTCAGCAGTGTCTGATAAACTACAATTGATTTTAATGGAATGGAATTTGCGCACAGAAAGGTTACAGTACTTTTAGTAATTGTATTAACAATCTCATTCACATTCCCATATGATATAAGGCTCTAAGCCATATAAATTTTTTTCCCTATGTAGATCGCTAAAAGTGGAGTGAATTGTAAGCAATGAATAGGGATTTTGTCTGTAACCGTTTACATCAACATGATTTTACGACAGATGTATTCTGCACAAGCAACGATTACTTTTACCTGAGTAATGGTCTATATAACACTTACTTATACACTGCCGAAAAATAAAAACCCGTATTATTAATCGTAAATTATCTGTAAAAAATATATACTTTCCTCTTCCATATTTCATTAGATAGAGATGATTGTAATTTTTACCCTACTTTGTTATCATCTTTTACGGGCTGGTGACCGTAATATCGGTCCTTAACGTAAATATCCATTTTTTTTTTTTTCAAAACAGTAAATGGTTGACAATATTTATTTCAGCATTATTACCGTATCTTGTGGCAAATTTGTAACAAAGTAAAAAAACATATATGCATATAATTGTTCATACACTTACATATCCTTGACTTTGGAACCTTCCATAAAATAAAGATTAATCAATATAATCTCCTACAGCAGCTATACATGGAATAATAATCACCATAAAGTTATGGTCTCAAAAAGAGAATGATTATTATCATCACTTTTGAATTTCCTGAAAATTTCCAATACGAGTAATGACAGAGCAGAAAATCCCTTGGCGATATCACATCTCCCAAGTGTTCTATTCGAAAAGACTTTTTCGACTCGCATTTTGTATTTTACATATCATAAGACCCAAACGATAAAGTTTGATGAATCTGTCAATAGGATATATCTATTTTCAAGTCGGATAATAGACTGATAGGGATTTTTTACGAACTTTAGTAAACACTATAACTCCGATTTGTAATTAAGAGAATTTAAGTCTTTTTTTTATGAATTATTAAGATTCCTAGAGAAAATTATGCTTCTTAACCATGTGTTTATATAACAAGAAAAATATCGTAGAATACTTAGTGGTGTTTATTTATTTAGTTATAATTCTCAATCATTGGAATAAAGTATAGAATAAGATAATAACTCACCTTCCGAAAGGACCTTCCCAAAGTCCAAAAATAATACTACATTTAAAAAAACCGCCTTCCAGATTACATCGACCAGGGATGTGCCAAGGCAACAATATATTTACTCAGTCATAAAAGGTCTCAAAAAAGAGAAGAGCCAGAAGTGCTACTTCAAACACAGAATGATAAGGTGGATTTTTGGGTTTGAGTGAAAATATGGAATTTTGTTTTCCTTAAAAGGGTGTAAGAAGATTTACAGTACTAATTATAAACTGCTAATCGCATTATAGAATACAGAAAAGAGCCAAATTCTTTAAGCCTCCTACCAAAACAGCCATACAAGGCCTGGAAATATCAGATATATCGCTATGTGCAGTATCAGGAGGTATATGAGGCTACTTCTCCATATTTGTTGGCTTGTCCCTTACCTGTTCCAACGTAAGGGATCAAACGTTTTTTATTTTCGTCACAAAAGACTTTCATATTTATATATCCTTTGCGGCTGAACGAACAGTGCTGGCCTGTGTTCGTAAAGGTCGGTGGTTCAAAATCCTAAGTTCGTGGTTTTCCGGAGAAAGTTGAGTCCTAATAATATATTTTCGGATCCTTATGGGGAAGGAATCTATATCTATTTCCTGCTTTAGGAGTAGGAAGGAGTAATACAGTAGCTTTCTACTTAGTCAGATCGAAAAGGTTGTTAGAATCTACTCGTGTCCAACCTTTTATGCATTTAGTAGGTAAATGGTGGTGGCCGGGTATTTCATTGATAGGTTAATTCACCAGACTCATACTGATCTGAAAAGAAACCTAGTAATTCTTCATATGAACCTTATGAATTATGAATAGGTATCTTCATACATCATTATGTTATTGGTGAGGTTACCTTTTAAAAATTGCATATCACCTCACACTCCTTGATTTGGGATTTTTTTTTTTTTTTTTTTTTTTTTAATAAGTGGTTTTAACATAGAAAATTTTCTTTACCTTGGTTTAAGAGAGTTAAGTTCCAGGACACTTGATATTAAAAATCCTGGAGAAAATTCCCTCAGGGATCTCTTCTCTTGAGTGGAGTCATTTAGAAAATTCTCTGGTTTATTCATGTTCTTTATCAAGATGAATGATATTAGAACTGTTTACAATTGATCCAAAAGGAAAATGATTATATGTACCATATTCCTGGAGAGAGAGAGAGAGAGGAGAGAGAGAGAGAGAGAGAGAGAGAGAGAGAGAGAGAGAGAGAGTTAACAATATTTACTTACGAATATGATCAATAAAGAAGAGAAGAGACACAAAATATCTTAAAATACGAATTCAATGACCTTTTTGCAACAACGGAGCGGAATATTTTAAGCACAAAATTAGCAATCTTCAAAATTCTTGAAAATTTTATCAGGTCTTTTGACAAAGTTTAAAAATTTCGAATATGATAATGTTATCTAAAGTTCAAGAAATATATGGATTATATTCATCTGTTATCAACACTTTTCGTCAAAATACCAGACCCGATCAAATCCATACCAATATACTATAGAAATCAGACAACAAATTAAAACATCTCGAATTAATAGCATCATTGTTTTCTCCAGTGATATAAGAGTTCTATTTTTTCCATGTGATTACCAAGAATTTCAAGAATAATAAAGATTTTTTAACGTACCTCATCTAAGTTATATTATACCCCATTATATCAATTCCTAAGATCAAAATCAATCAATCAAACCATAAACGAGATATATGTAAATTCATTTATTTATCAATTGCCTTATCTTCATATTATTATAGCCATGGAAGCGTGCGTTGAGCAAGATTAAGATGAATTGGACTGTGCGTTTAGTAGACACTGATGGTCTGCTGACGATCATTCTGAGACGGCAGGTGAAGTGTCTGATGTTTCATATATATCTAAGCTTGGAATTTACCTAAAACTCATTACTTTAAATAGCAGTTTAATTCTGAATATTCTTTATATTCTTTCCTTTTCAGCCATCGACTCTTAGACGAACGAGTTTAATGAATACTATAATTCTAATTAGGAATGGGATTTGGTAATTGTAGATCCGACGCGTGTTGGAATTCTAAATAATTGTGTCTTGGGTTGATAAAGAATGTGAACATCATTATCTTTTAATTATTTTAAGAAATCAACTTTTCGAGGGCTGATTGATATTGCAAGAATTTCAGCATTTTCCTCTGATAGCATAATAAATTCTGCTTACCTGATCAGTAATGACATAAGTGCATATTTTTCTTGAAGGGACTCTTGGTTTTGTTATAACGTAATAGGTAGAAGAATCGACCACTCGATGAATTATTTAAGAGGAAATGTCACTTGGTATGCTATACAATATATTTATATAATTTTTCCTAAGTACTAGCTTTAATTCTATTTACATTTTCTACTAATAATTGATCAATCTTTCAGAGAAATTGTCAAACAATAAGATATAAATTATATTTACATCTTTTTGCCATACTACTAACTTTAATCTTTTTTACAATTTCTAGTAGTAAGCCTGATGGGCACTCTGATATGTCTTGTATCAATAAAATAATGCGTTCTTAACGGTGGAGAAACAAGTCATAGTAATAACTCTATGGGGAGTTAGAGGAATACCTTTTGGAGTTGCATTATCCCCTATATTTTTAAGTCGTTCGTGTATAGGAGCTATCGAGATTTATTTCTTAACCCTTATTTACTTTGCTGGGGTGTTTTGGCGCTCCAATTTTGCTTAAGTGCTCGTTATTCCTAGTTGGCAACTAATTTATATTTCTCCTTCCCAGTACTCTCCTGACTCATTTAGGTGGTGTCACATGTGACATGTAGTGTTGCGCAGTTGTCGGTCAGTTGTCTTGGGATGCAGACGTCGCTTTGGTCTTCTGGGGTATGTATTTATGATTTATATACTCTCTTTTTTCCAATGGGAAATAGAAATGTGTCGATATAAGTGCATATTATGTATCGGTAGCCTACTCTGTAATATAGATATGGAATAAAATGCTTCGTTTATTGTTTTTTTCTTTTTTTCCTATCATTATATGTGGATTTATCATTTTATATACAATTTATTGCTCTTTCATTCTAGTAACTATTACCTTAGCTAATGTAAAATATTTCGCTTTTTTTTTAGGCACAAGATGGATTACAATGCAGAGATGAGGAGGATTCAGATGATGTTGGATGAAATAGAAGTGAGTAGCTCAGAAGATGAAGAAAGCGTCGGAGAGGACGTTCCT
>NC_090728.1:120913265-120915765 GCF_036898095.1 Palaemon carinicauda | reverse complement strand
ATTTAGGAAGTATGAGCTCTTGTACAGTTTAGTGAAAAATGATAATAACAAAAAAAATATGCAATGGGTAGGTGAAGTAATATTTGAGAATCAAATAGCCTGAAATTAGATATAAAAATTTAGCTATATATCTATTTAGTGAGATCGGTGTTGCTACATGGAATAAGATAAAATATGATCCAAATGATTTTGTAGTTTCGAGCGCAAAGCTCTCATAGGAATGTTGGAAGTTCAATGGCAGGACAGCATATGATGAAAATCTTAACAGAGATAACTTGAGTGCCATACATGAATGACATCAAGATCATGATAACGGGTATAGTGTATAGTGATATGGTTCAGGAATGTTCTGCACCCTCCCCCAAAAAAAGAGATTAGTGTACCAAACTTTCACCGGGACTTCACAAGGCACTAGAAGAATTAGAAGACCCAGAACTACATGACTGAGGACTATGAAGTGTGAAGTAGATGATAAATGGAAAAATATTGATTTATAAGCTCAAGATAGAGACGACTGGAAAAATTTAAGCGAGGCTGTTTGCATCAATGGGAGTAGGACGACATGATGTTAATGATAATGATTTGTATATATATGTATATATATATATATATATATATATATATATATATATATATATATATATATATATATATATATATATATATATATATATATATATGTGTGTGTGTGTGTGTGTGTATGTGTGTGTGTGTGTGTGTGTGCGTGTGTGTGCGCGTGTGTATTACATACATATGAACATAAACATTCACTGGTATATATATATATATATATATATATATATATATATATATATATATATATATATATATATATATATATATATATATATATATATATATATATACATATATATATTGTGACGGGCCGAGAGAGGAGTTGTGAAATCAAAGGCAGATTGGAAACGACTGAGTTATATTATTGTGGAACACTCTCCTTATATACAAAACCTCAAGGCAACAGGACATGACAAGTTCTTAAGACAGACAAAATCACAGAGGAAAAACCAGACTTGAATTTTCATGTTCGTTTTAGTGCGAGGGAAGAGCGAAGATACAACCATAATATATACAAAAGGAATTATGTACAATTGTGTGAAACACGGTTGGTACATGGCTCCCCCTCTAAAAATGACATACTGTACATGTTAAATAGGGCGCCCTGATCTAGAGAGGCGAACTGTAGGCGGGTCATCTGGCAGAAGATAAGCAGGTTTTAAACTATCAATGGAGACCCAGTCTTCTTTGCCCCGAATGTTTAGGAGGAATGCTTTCGGACTGCGTCGGATTACAAGGTAAGGGCCCGTGTAAGGGGGCGTTAACGGTGGCTTGCTGGTGTCGTTGTGCAGGAAGACGTGCGTTGCAGAGTGCAAGTCCGTTGGTATGTGATGCTTCGCTGGGGGCTTGTAAGTCTGGCGGCATGGAGTAAATTTTCCCACGACGTGACGTATGCGCTGGAGATCGTCGGAGGAGGTTGTAGAAGGAAAAAACTCGGCAGGGACGACCAACGGGTCGCCATACACCATTTCGGCTGCCGAGACGTCGAGGGCGTCTTTAGGAGTGGTCCTTAGTCCAAGGAGGACCCAGGGAAGCTGAGTAAACCAGTTGCAATCCTTGCAGCGGGACATCAAAGCTGCTTTGAGGGTGCGATGAAAACGTTCAACCATTCCATTGGCAGCGGGGTTGTAGGCCGTTGTGTGATGTAGGGTGATGCCCAGGAGATTCGCTAATGACGTCCATAATTGAGAGGTGAAAGTGGTTCCCCTGTCAGAAGTAATATGCTCAGGGATACCGAATCTTGAAATCCATCCAGAGAGTAAGGCAGATGTACATGAGGCGGACGTTGCAGTTTCCATGGGAATGGCTTCAGGCCAACGAGTGGAGAGGTCGATGACGGTAAACAGGTAACGATGTCCTTGTGATGTGGGTAGGGGCCTACAACGTCGACGTGAATGTGTGCGAAACGACGCTGAGGTTGAGGGAAGGTGCCCACTCCTGAATCCGTGTGTCGATGTACTTTGAAAGTTTGGCAAGAAGTACAGGCACGGACCCAATCCTTAGCCTCCTTAGAAATGCCGTGCCAAATGAACTTTGCCTTCAGCAGCTGTGCAGTAGAACAGCACGAGGGATGTGAAAGGCCGTGGATGAAATCAAACACCTGTCGGCGCATGGGAGCAGGAATCCAAGGTCGCGGTCTACCAGTACTGACGTCACAGAGGAGGGTGGTGTTGGAGTTTTCGAGGGGAAAATCCTCCCAACGGAGGGACGTGCAGGATATCCTACAAGCTTGATACTCTGGATCCTGTCGTTGGGCTTCAGCCAGGGCGTTGTAATCCAATCCCAGTTGAACGGCAGCCAACGTGTTTCTTGACAGGGCATCGGCAACGGGATTCATTTTCCCAGGGACGTATTGGAGGGTGCAATTGTATTCAGCCACGGTGGAGAGATGTCTGCGTTGACGGGCAGACCAGGTGTCAGACTG
>NC_090728.1:120905765-120908265 GCF_036898095.1 Palaemon carinicauda | reverse complement strand
CATTAACATTAACTTTGCACTTGGTATGCTCATGAACACACTTAATCAAATCAACATATTTAAAAGGAATTCCATAATAACGCAGGAGTATCCACAAAATTGGCCGGTCAACACTAGCAAAGGCTTTTTCATAGTCCATAAATAAAATCAAAAGGGGATATTTATATTTTACGCTTTTCTGTACAGGTCGCAAAATTAAAATTTGGTCAATGCAACTTATACATTTTTTTAAATCCTGTTTGTTCATCTCTCAATTTTTTTCTCTCCAGTCTCTTAATCGTGGAATTATTACAAGTATGGTATTTAATTAAAGAAATAAAAAAAAATCGCTCATGTCCAGCTACAAGGAGAGCATGGCTCTTAATTATAGAATTAGTTTCGATCAACAGATTAATACACAACTCTATTTTGTTAAAAGCAGGTTACTAAGAGTTCAAGTTTAGTGATTAGACGTACTGACAAAACAGTGATTTTATAGTTCTTAACACTTTTTTCTTAAAAACAATTCAAATAATGAAAGGTACTTTGACTATATAGTTATATTATACTTTAGAATCATAAAAAAAAAGATACTAGCTATAGAAATATATAAAAACATTTGAGCAATTCAAACAATAAACTTATCATTTTAGAGACTAGAGACGCACATTAGCCGAGAGAATAAAGAGATCTGTAGCCAAAAGTTAAACGTTACTTTTGATCTGCATTACGAAGGACGTTGTATTTATCAAGTTGACTGTCTAGAGGTGTGTCTCCGTAATGCAAAACTCGCTTTTATATATCATCCCTTGGGTACTTATTTTATGTGTGTGCACGGTGATTTATCACAAACCCTTGTTCCCCAAATGGTCTCTGGTAAGGATATTTGTAATAGAAGAATTTAAGGTTTAAACAATTTTATTAGATGTAACTAAAATAATTCCGATTCACTTAATAAAAACACTTTAACAATTTCTGAAAAAAGGCTCATCTCGATTGACGTACATTTTTTTATAACTACCCGTTTTGCATTTTTTTATTCCTCCTACGACCTTCTAAAGCCTTTTAGATTTTCTGCATGGCAATGATAATACACTGCATTACATCTGAATGCGTCGTTGTGAATTCATTAGAAATCATAATTCTTTGACGTTATTGACTAAGATATGAGTGGGCAAATACATCACAATAGCTCAACAAAAATTATAGCAACAACAACAACAACAACAACAACAACAACAACTACTACTACTACTACTACTACTACTACTACTACTACTACTACTACTACTATAATAATAATAATAATAATAATAATAATAATAATAATAATAATAATAATAATAATAAAATCACTACTCATATCACACTCCCACTCATGTATATTAGGCAGTTTCTGTATCATCCCTAAATCAGAAGGTATAATAATAATCATAATATTGATTATGATTATGATAATATCAAAATAGAAAAGTATGAAATTAAATTAATTGTTATTTTGGTCGATTTTCTTTCAAATAGAAAACGAGTTTCTTAGTTTAGTCATATTATTGATATCATGCAAACAGTTTTTATTAATATATTTGTAGCTCTTCGATGGCCAAAATAAAATATTAATCTATTAGAATCTACCTAAGGGAGCCACGTAGGAAGTAATCATTATTAATATATTTATCTAATATTCTCACTCACTTTTTGAACTTACCCCGTTATTCGATGAGAGGTATTAACAAAAGCGAAAAGGACCTTCATGAATAGTTTTGTAAAACATACCCTAGGTTTGATATCATCTGCTGACTTGCTAATAAAATTATTCCATAATTCAAAAGAAGAGATATAATTAAGGAAAAAATTATGAATTATATACTGTATATCAAACTATGGAACCACAAAACCATTGGAAAATGTGTTAAGATTTTTCCTTTAGGAAAATAATCTTTGGGAAATACTTAATAAAAACTCATCCAAATTTAATGTTTTAAGGTAGTGAAGCTACTCATAAAAAAAGAACATTATAGCATTTTCTTTCACAACCAACAATATTTTATTTCCTGGAAATTAACACCAAAGATCATTATATAGTTATCCTTAAAATCGTGTGAACTATTTCCGCATCTTAACATTTCACTGACTTCTGTCATGTATTCTGTGTTTGTTGAATATTTTGTGTTTCAACGAACAAGTGTTGGAAAGATTTCCAACGGTAATAGTGTTGTTTTCTTGCTATAACGATTTATCTTATGACTCCAATTGTGCACATTATTAGAATAAAGGTTTAACCCTGGGTAAGTTAACAAGCCCTGAATTTGGAACCAGGTGCAGGTGCCAAGCAATTTTTCCCAAGTTTTGTCCCGTTGCTTTGTCTGTGGCGTCGTTCTCGAGGTGCGCCGCATAAGACTTTGTTATGATACAACAGGGGTAGGACGCATAAGTCTAAGCTTCAGATACTCGCAGAGATGAAGCTCTTAAAATTTTCTTGGGTTTCAATTTTGGTACCACACTATTAAACTGTATTGAAATT
>NC_090728.1:120895765-120898265 GCF_036898095.1 Palaemon carinicauda | reverse complement strand
ATGGAGAAGGCCTGGCTATTAGAATTAACTGCCTGCCTAGTATTACGAACAGGATAGAATTGTCCAGGGAGATCTGAATGTAAAGGATGGTCAGAGTTATGAAAAATCTTATGCAACAAGCATAATGAACTAATTGAACGACGGTGCCAGAGATTAATATCTAGATCAGGAATAAGATGCTTTCCTTCTTAGCAGAATACCAAAGGATTTGTAATGCTTGCTTACCAGAATGCATAAAATAACACATCAGGTGGGGCTGAAGATAAATAGAAGAAAAACAGAGATGATAACGGAGTATGCATTAAAAGATGAGATATCACTGGAAGGAGAAAAAATTAATGAGGTAGAATCAATTAAATATTTAGGAACAATGATCGTCAATACAGGGTCTTTACAATTAGAGTTTAGTGAAAAATTGAACAAAGAAATTCAGACAACGGCTATGTTGAGTGAAATTTGGAAATCAAATCGCCTAAAATTTTGTCTAAAAATCAGACTATATATCAGTTTAGTGACATTGGTGTTACTCTATGGATATGAGTCATGGTATAACAATGAAACAATCTCCATAAAAACTTGGTAGATTTGAGAATAAAGCCCTCAGAAGGATATTGGGAGTTAAATGACAGGACAGGATTAGAAATGAAACTATAAAAGAGATAACTCGAGTACCATATGTTGATGAGATCATGATGAAGGGTAGATGGAGATGGATTGGCCATGCTCTTCACACTCCCAAGACAGATTAGTTCACCAAGCGTTTAACTGGGCTCCATAAGGCACTAGAAGAATCAGAAGTCCAGGCCTATATAGCTTAGAACTATAAAGGTATAAGTAGGTGATAATTAATGGAGAAGTATTGAGTTAAAAGGTCGAGAGAGAGACGACTGTCAAAATCTAGACAAGGTCCTTTGCGTCAATAGGCGTAAGAGGAGATGATGATGATGATGATGATGATGATATATACATACATACATATATATATATATATATATATATATATATATATATATATATATATATATATATATATATACACATATATAAATATATATATATATATATATATATATATATATATATATATATATATATATATATATATATATATATATATATATATATATATATATATATATACACATATATAAATATATATATATATATATATATATATATATATATATATATATATATGTGTGTGTGTGTGTGTGTGTGTGTGTATGTGTGTTGGAGTGTATGAATGGTTTTGTAAGTGTGTTAACGTGCGCATTTGTTCAAATTCGTTTGTGTTTTTCCTCCTTATTTGAGATTCTCATTCCTAATTTATTTTATTGCCAACGGTATGGTTGGATAACAAAAAAGTTATTACAACGAATAGATTGGACAAATAATTGTTTCATTTTAACATCATGAAAGGAAAAATAAGAGAGATGATTTTATGTGGTGTGAAAGGGGAGGTAAATTGATTGGGCATTTTAATGGAATGGGTACGAAATATGGTCTAAAGATTTTTGGTAAGAGAAAGTTGGATTTATACCATAGTTAGGATGATAAAAATAGGAAAAATTATAATAGTTTTAGTGTATCATTTTACGAACATCTTTTGAAAAAAAAAAATTAAGTTACGGTGATTAAACAGTATTAAACCACTTAATCCTTTACCCCAGTTAACTAGAATTATAAAACAGATGAAGGAAAGAGAAAATTGGCGTGTATTACACGGTCGACGGAATGGCGTCAGCAAAATGTATAGTTCCTGAGAATGACAACCTTGTTCTCTGAAGAATATTGAGTGAGCTACGAGGGCGAGTATGTGTGGCAATACATATTTTTTTTCTTTTTTTTTTTTGAAAGGATAATAATCCTCATTTTTAAACAGCAACTCCTGTAAAAAGTCCCAGTTTCGAGAATATCAAGTATTATTAGCTATGTCAATAAAGTACTAATTAAAAGACAAGAACTGAATTATATGGCAAACACTAAAACTGAGTTTTGACAGCACACGGCAAGGTGATATAAAGAGTTTATTAAGAAATCTTACTAAATTGATAGTGGGAATAAAGTCAGACTTTAAATGGCCTACTGATTAGTCATTGAAAATTTTCAGACGGCGGGTATGATCCTAGCAATTATGAAGCTACAAAAATTTCCAATAACCAACCAATATTTCACATATCTAACTATATTCACATTGCCAATCCCGTAACATTTCTTAATGAAATGTTTCTCCACATTCTATGTTATACCCCTACATCCCGTCTTGTATAAGGCCGTATTTTTACTTGAAATTATTTCTTGATATCAGTGTGCCGTGACTGTCACACCCCAACGACTGGTCAGCAGCTGTCGGCCGACTCCTCCAGTATTTACTCTTTGGATATGAGTAACATAAGGACTGGACACTTCTGAATTGTCTGGTTTTCTTTCTCCTACTTTTTGATATAGAAATGTAAGGATTTTTTTCCTGCTAGGGACCGTCATGTAATATGAACATTAT
>NC_090728.1:120875765-120893265 GCF_036898095.1 Palaemon carinicauda | reverse complement strand
TATATATATATATATATATATATATATATATATATATATATATATATATATATATATATATATATATATATATATATATATATATATATATATATATATATATAACGTATTTTGAGCGAAGCGAAAAATCTATTTTTGGGTGAGATGGCCATGTCGTCCTGATGGAAGTTCCTATACGGTAGCTTCCTAGGGTATATTACAACTACGGCGATATTCCCAGAGAATTTACCTTAAGGTACCAGAATTCTAACTCCTGGAGCGAGAAACCCTCGTGAAAGGGATATCGCGACATATCAGAGGACGTATTCTTGACACGCCACATGGCAATCTGCATCCTGGACAGAGATTTCGTCTCGTAGGAGGGATTGGCAAGAAACGAATTCGGGAAAGAAAAAGGGGGAGCCGCTCCCAAGGCTTCCCTATCCTCCGATTCGTATGCGTGCCATCTGTATTCCTTGTAGCGTACACGAGGTGCTACAGATACTGTATGTAGGGAGGGGTCCTACAGCCCTTTCTTAGAAAGGCAAGGGCGGGTCCATCAGGACGACATGGCCATCTCACCCAAAAATAGATTTTTCGCTTCGCTAAAAATCTTTTTTTTGGGCTCAAGCCATGTCATCCTGATGGAAGTGTACCAGAGCATTACTGTATCTGTGGATTCTCAGAACGTGCCGTACTCCCCGGATGTAATTTTTCCCGGTCGACTAGACCTAGAGACCTAAGATGTTACCCTTATACATCTTTTCAACTAACTATAAACCATGTTAGAGCTTCCTGCCCCCTACAGGGAAGAGTCCTACTAGACTCTGGAAAAGTCTCGAAGAGTACATATACCTATGTATGAATACCAGGCAAGCTAATATAGTGGTCTCGCCCTATATTAAGAAAAGCATAGTTTGTAAAGAACCACTGCGTCAATACGAAATATCGACCAGTTCTCCGCACAATAATTGTATTGGACAAAGGTTTTATATCCGTATAGGAGGAAAACCAATGCAACATAGCTTGCATAAAGGAACAATTCTATTAGAATTATCCCAGATAAGGTACATAGAATGAATGCTCAATTATACCAATAAATTGACACAGGTGAAGGAGACGCAAGGTTCTCAAGAACCAGTTTATTGACAGCCAATAATTAGAAAGGTTAACCACAATTATATATATATATATATATATATATATATATATATATATATATATATATATATATATATATATATATATATATATATATATATATATATGCATAAGAAGAGGATAACCCAAAACTTTAAGCATAAGTATGATAGTAAACAGAGCTTGTTTGTCTGAAAGAAAAACATTAAATGCCACTTTTAAGATACCGAGGTATCAAAGTCATAAAAGTCTGTACTGTATTACAAATCAATGACATTAGCGTTAGAAACGCTCGGCACACATGTCTGCACTTATGCTAGGTTCACCTTCGGAAATGGAACAGTCTACATAGGCAACACAGTGCCCTCACTTAGTTTGTAGTACAGTATGTAACTACACACTCACCCTGGAATTAATCGTCCCAATTAAGACCACTGTTCCTCGCCGAGTTAAACAGTAGGGTTAACACCGCGACCCACTACTACCACAGATCTCTTTAGTTCCTCTACTTGCTTCGCATAGTGGCGAAAGAACACTCTGGAAGACTCCCAGCCAGTGTATTAACGGAGATGTTCAAAATCCATACAATTAAAGAAATTTAAGGATGAGGCAACTTTCCTCGGATCGTGACCTGCGGGTGTGTTGTCAGGATCCGCTCTGTGAATAAAATATGTTATTTTCGCTCTGAGTTGATTCAGAGATAAATTTGAGCCTGATGTTTCTCCCCTGAATAGTTGACCACCCTTGAAGTCTGAAGTTCTATGAAGATAGACCTTTAGGCATTCTACTGGACATAGAGATGCATCTTCTTTCAGAGGGCAGATTCTCCAGGGACCCCACCTGTTGGTGGGTAACTCATTCCTGGCGAGAAACGTAGGATCCGGAAACAGGTTCAGTTCTCCCCCAACCAGGAACTGAACATGACCTGCCTCTCTCGAGAGGCTACAATCTCACTAACCCTGGCCCCGGACGCGAGTGCAAAATAGGAAAATAACTTTTTGTGTCAAATCCTTTAACGCACACTCTTCATTGCTCAACAGAGAAGCGAAATGAAGAACTTGTCTAAAGACCATGAAATGGGCTTTGGAGGTGCTGAAGGTCAGCCTAGCACAGGCTTTCGGGACTTTATTAAAGATCTCGTTACCTAGGTCGACCTGGAGGGCATATAGAATGGGTCTTGTCAAAGCAGACTTACACGCTGAAATCGTGTTAGCTGCCAATCCTTGACCATGGAGGTGGAGAAGAAAGATAAGCAGAAGTCTGTCAAGATCTCCTGCGGATTCTTCGCCTTGACAAAAGGCCACCCATTTTTTCCAAGATGACTCATATTGCATTCTAGTAGATTTGCACTTATATTCCTCAAGGAAGTCTATGCTGGCTTTCGAAATCCCGAAACGCTTTCTCACCGCTAGGGAGAGAAAATCATGAGCTGCAGGGTCCGGGTTTTCTGTAATGAAGCGCAGACAGTTGACTTCTGGACTCGCTGGGTCAGAACTGGATCTGGTAGCGGTACAAACTTCAGCTACAGTTCCAATGCCAGGAGGAACCACACGCTGTTCGGCCACTTGTGGGCCACTATTGCCGCTACCCTTTGAAGGATCTCAGTTTGTTGAGGACCCTCAACAGAAGGTTGTGAAGAGGGAACAGATAAATCCTGGACCATCTGTTCCAGTCGAGGGACATCGCGTCCACTGCTTCCGCTAAGGGGTCCTCGTACGGGGCACGTACAGGGGCAACTTCTTGTTGTCTTTCGTTGCAAAGAGGTCTATCTGCAGTTCTGGGACTGATTCAGAATGAAGGAGAATGATCCTGCGTCTAAGGACCATTCCGACTCTATCGGTGTGAACCTGGATAGAGCGTCCGCTGTCACATTGCGGACTCCTTGAAGGTGAACTGCCGACAGGTACCACTTCTTTTTTTCCGCCAATCGGAAGATGGCCAACATCACCTTGTTGAGAGGTGGTGACCTCGATCCTTGTCGATTCAAGTATCTCATAACTACCTCGCTGTCCATCACCAACCTTATGTGGATCAAGTGACGCGGGGAGACTTTCTTTAAGGTAAGGAGCACTGCCCTAGCTTCTAGAAAGTTTTATGTGAAAGGTCTTGAATAGCTTGGACCAAGTCCCCTGGACTTTTTTCCGATGAGAGTGACCTCCCCACCCCTCCTTCGAGGCATCTGAGTGAATCGTCACCGACGGGGGAGGTGGCTGAAGAAGAACCGACTTCTTTAGATGTCTGGCTTAGGACCAAGGCCTGAGAAGAGAACTTAGAAGAAGCGGCTGGTCTTCTCAGATCTCTTCGCGCGTTTGATGCATAACTTCTCCAAACTCCGATTGCATCCTTTAGCTGTGCTCTTAGCACTGGGTCTGTCACCGAAGCAAACTGGAGAGAGCGCAGTACTCTCTCCTGCTCGTGTCTTGATATCCTTTCGGAATCTTGAAGTCTCTTGACAGAACCCGCTATCTCCTTCCTTTTCTTCGCCGGGATGGAGAAACGGTGTGACAAAAGGTCCAAGTGGATTCCCAGCCACTGGAACTTTTGAGATGGAGAAAGTCGAGACTTTTTTCTGTTGATCTTGAAGCCTAAGTACTCTAGGAACTGGATCACTTGACTGGAAGCTTGCAAGCATTCTGTCTCGGATGCTGCCCACACCAACCAGTCGTTCAGGTAGGCTACTACCTGAATTCCCTTTAGGCATAATTGTTTGAGAGCTACGCTCGCAAGCTTCGTAAAAATCCTTGGGGCTATGGCTCCGAAGGCGTATAGACTTCGTTGTAGCCTGAACCCTAGGTAGGGGGAGAGTCGATGGCTAATTGGAATGTGCCAATAGGCGTCTGACAAGTCTATAGAGACGGAATATGCCCTCTTGGGCAGTAAGGTCCTTATGTGTTGCAGTGTTAGCATTTTGAATTTGCAATTCACTATGAACCTGTTGAGTGGCGACAAGTCCAGAATGACTCTGAGCTTTTCCGAGTCTTTCTTGGGAATACAAAACAGCCTCCCTTAGAAATTGATGGGCTTCAACCTTCGGATCACCTTTTTTCTCCAACAGTTCTTGAACGTACTCCTCCATAACGGGGGTGGAGTGTTGGAAAAACTGAAGGCACGGGGGTGGAGTGCTGTACCAGCTCCCGCCCAGTCCATTCTTGAGTAGGCTGTGGGCCCAGGGATCGAAGGTCCACCGATCCCGAAATTTCAGAAGTCTCCCTCCTACCGGTATCACCTCACTTGGACTGCTGTCCTGAGGTCTTGCCTTCTTGACCACGACCACCCCTGAATCCCCTTCCCCTTGAGGGGCGTCTAGACGAGCCTCTGGCTGCTCCTCTAGGCTTTGCTCGAAAGGAAGTAGACTGCCCTTCGAACGCTGGGGTGAATGCCGTAGACTGTGTCGACACGGCCTGGGGTACCCACTGAAAAGTGGTCGGGGTTTGTGCCACGATCTGGGGCAATGGGGGCAATGGCAATTGCAGTTGCTGTTGCTGTCTAACAGGCTTGGCTGGCCGAGACGGTAGCCTAGTCCTCATAGTCTTCCTCTTTGGTTGAGGACCCTCATCCAGGGAAGACTTTCTTTTGATAGCCAGCCCCCACTTCTGGAGAAGGTTTCTATTCTCCAAGGCGGCCTTATCAACAACTTCTTTGACCAAGTCGGTAGGGAAAAGGTCTTTTCCCCAAATGTTGGAGGAGATTAGTTTCCTTGGCTCGTGCCTCACCGTATCCGAGGTAAACACGAACTCCCTACAAGCTCTCCTTGCCTTGACGAAGCCATAAAGGTCCTTCGTCACTGTGGCCAGATGAGTCTTGGCCACTACCATGAACATTTCATGGACCTTGGGGTCACTTGCCATCGTCTCGAGAGTAGTCTGAAGAGACATTGAGGCAGTCAGTCTTTCTTTTGTATCGAACTCTCTTTGCAAAAGAAAGTCAGACAGCTTAGGGAGGTCCTCGCCGAACTGACGTCCGGCAATATCAGCCTCCAACTTTCCAACTGAGAACGTAAGATTGACATCCTTCCAGTCTTTGTGGTCCATAGGCAGGGCCAGCGACAAGGGTTTACACTCCTCCTGGGAGGGGCAAGGCTTGCCGGCCTCGACTGCTTTTAGTACAGCCAGAAACCCTTTCTGTAAAAAGGGGAAGGCTCTAGTAGGCCAGGACACAAAGGAAGGGAGCTTCCTGTTCAATGCGGCTACCTTTGAGTTAGAGAAGCCCCTCTCTTTCATCGAGGATGAAAGTAGAGCTTGAGCCTTAGCATGGTCCATCACTATGACCTCCTTCGGCTCTGTCTCCTCCTTTGAAGCTGGTTCCTTCCTCAGCCGGATATAACAGTCCGGATATGATGCCTTGCTGGGCCAGAATTCCACCTCCTCCAGGGAAACTGAACCCAGCTTATCCGAGATGACGATCTTTCCAGTCGTCATCGGCATGTGCTCAGCATACCTCCATGGGTTAGCATCTGAGCACAAGGGAAGGTCTTTCACATTGAGCTTTTTCTTGGGCCCATGTGATTCTGCAAGGCACTGCATTCGCAGTTCCATTGCAGCTGCCTTCTCCTGATTCTCCTTCTGCATTTGTTGGATCATTCCAACAATAGAAGAGGGGGCCTGTCCCAGCTCTACTGGGAGACCGGCCGATGTTGAGGGAATAGGCTTCGGAATCTGAACCGGAGTAGCCGACACCTTGTCGACGTCTACCTCTACAACGTCTAGGGCTTGAACTTCATCCTGGCCTTCTGCCAGGAGGTCTTCCTCCAGACACTCGTCCACATCAGACATCCTGTCATCTAACTGGATGTCTTGCATCGCAACCGCGACTTCAGCATCCACCTGGATCTGAACTTAAGGGATCTCCTCTTGAGGCAGGGGAATCACTGCATCAGCTGATGCCTTAGGGAAAAGATACGCCCTCATCTTCTCACTTGGAAGATAAGTGCCAGAAGTGTTCTTTTGGAAGCCCCTTACCCAGGTACGAAGCTTCTTCCTAGCTCTATCCCTTGATTCCTCCGTCCTAGGGGAATCAAAGGTCTCAGTAATCAGGTTAGTGCACACAGTACATACCTGAGGGTCCCAATACCAGAGATCATACTTGGAGACAGCGTATGCTGCGTGTCTCCTACAAAACTCATGTCTGCAGAGGTTCTTGCTGCGGACGTTGCAGAAAGCACTTCCGCACTTCGGAGTGTCCTTCTGTAAAGAGAAGAAATTTCCATGAGTATCAAGTGAACTATGTATCACTGGATATGCATTGTATAGCATAACTATTCAGAAAGGAAAGACACACACTTGTGTTTCCCTCACAACCCATTGCTGCAGCCTTCCAGATAATAAAATCAAATGGTTAATCTCTTCTAGAGTAACCATTGCAAAGTTTCTAGAGGAAACAGGTGGAGCTCACACCTAAGCAATGATTTTAAAAACCTGGATAATAGACAGGAAAGAACTCACTTTCCTATCTGTAGGGCAACAGCAAAGGACTGTGCAAGAAAACACAAAAGTGTTAGAACACACAGTGCTGTACCAACACCCTTACCATAGCTTTCTTCTTACTGTATATGTTATACTGAAGAATACTAGTACAGTATAGGGGGATACGTGCCGGCCGGCACACACCATAACTAGCTTTAAAGTATTCTACTTAACAGCTATAAGGCGGCAGCACTCTGGTTCAAATGCATGTGCCGGTCGGCAGCAATTGCCGGCCGGCAACAGCCAATGTCGTCCGGCAATGACTGCCGGCCTGCAACTACACAAGGTAGTACCCAACTGCCGGCCACACTCTTGGTGACCGGCAGACAAGGGCTGACATAAGCCGGCCGGCAAAGGTACAAGACCGATGCCAGCCGGCAGCAAAAGAACCAGAGGACTACACCTGCCCGGCTGCCGGCCTCATATGCCGGCAGCCGGGTCAGGTACAGCACTAGAAGAAAAATAGAATGGATGCCGGGATAAGAGTGTACACTACCTCCAAGCCCGGCAATCCGAAAGAGTGCATATAAGAAAGGGGAGAATCTAATTCAGGCTTCCTGACCAATGCCGTCTGGCTCTACAGGCAGGCATGGAAGAGGGACCAAGGGAGGTCCGGGCAGCACTCAGAAATATAAGGCCCTTGCCGGGCGGCAGCTCTGCCGGCCGGCAAGGGGCTGAGTCAATTCCACATCCTAACCTATACTAGGTCCAGATGTAGAACGACGTACAGTACTGTAATGGCTAGGCCATTACAGAGATAGAGAGGGAAGGGACAAGAGGGTCCTACCGACCTTGCTTTAGTGACGGATCACCCGCAGCCAAGAAACTTATCTTAGCCTAAGGGAGATCTAAGGGGGAAGGCCAGCAATACTTGCCAGCTCCCAGAGCACCAAAGCAAGGAAGGTGTTGCTACTCCCAGGGAAAGAAACTTATCTTCCCCCGAGAACAGCAACAAGGACTAGTCTGGTAGATCACAAAAGAAGGAATCATATCCACAGAAACCTTCGGTAGTGACCTAAGGAGGCTAAGCCCCCTTTTTGTCTGTGTCAGGCCAGCGAGGGAGAATCTGCCCCAAGCCAGACAAACACAGACTCAGACTAAAAAACGGATTTTGAGCGAAGCGAAAAATCTATTTTTGGGTAAGATAGCCATGTCGTCCTGATGGAAGTTCCTTAAAGGCAGCTTCCTAGGGTATATTACAACTACGGCGATATTCCCAGAGAATTTACCTTCAGGTACCCAGAATTCTAACTCCTGGAGCGAGTATCCCTAAAAAAGACCTTAGGGATATCGTAAATATTAGTGGACGTATTCTTGACACGCCTCATAGCGATCTATACCCCGAATAGAGTTAACACTTCGTAGGGGTAAAATGGCAAGAAAACGAAAACGATAAGAAAGGGGGGAGCCGTTCATAAGGCATCCCTCCTCCCCGTTTCGAAAGCGTGCCCTGCGCCGCTCACGGCGCCATCTGTATTCCTTGTAGCGATACACGAGGTGCTACAGATACTGTATGTAGGGAGGGGTCCTACTATCCTTTTCACTCTTATTTATTTATTTTATTTTTGAAAAGGAGCAGGGCGGGTCCATCAGGACGACATGGCTATCTTACCCAAAAATAGATTTTTCGCTTCGCTCAAAATCCGTTTTTTGGGCTCAAGCCATGTCGTCCTGATGGAAGTATACCAGAGCATTACTGTATCTGTGGATTCTCAATACGTGCCGTACTCCTCAAGAATGTTTCTTAGTCAACTCGACTGACAGACCTAAGATGTTACCGTTATACATCTTTTCACTAATCATAAGCCATGAGAGTGCTTCCTGCCCCCTACAGGGAGGAGTCCTACTAGACTCTAGAAACGAACGAAGAGTACATATACCTATGTATGAATCACTCGCCAGCCAGTACCATATAGTGGTCTCACTCTATATGAAGTAAAGCGAAGTCTTACGGGACTACAGTATCCAAAAGAAAAAGTCCCGACCAGCACCCTGGTCGAAGTAAAATTAGACAAAAGGTTATATCTGCGTAGGATTAAACTTGCTGCTACCACCATCCTCAGAAAGGGGTGGAGTCCTTATTGCTAAGGAAAGTATAAACCAGTATAATCCAGGCTTTGCATTAAGGAATAGGCTATTATAGATATCCCCGATTAATATACATAGGCTAAATGCTCAAAAAAACAATATGAAATCAAAAATAGGTGAAGGAGACGCAAGGTTCCCGAGAACAAGTTTATTGAGAAACAATAAATAGATATGGTCACCATAAATATGTACATATGCTAGGTGGATGACCAACAATTTACACAAGTACTGTAGTGCATGGATGAATGATTATCTGAAAGAAAAACATATGTGTCACTTACACATACCCCGGTATCAAACTTAACGTCCATGTTACTACTTTGCTGACAATAGCGTTGGCAAACGCTTGGCACACCTGTCTGTACTTGTGCTACCATCACCATAACGTTGGAACAGTCACTGTGGGCTCTGAAAGCCTTCACTACCAGTTATATCAACGCATATAACTAACCATTCACCCAAGAATCCAAGTCCCAAATGATTCTGCTGTTCCTCGCAGAGTTAAACAGCAGGGTTAACGACGCAACCAACTGCTACCACAGACCTCTTTAGCTGCTCCACTTGCTTAGCATAGTGGCGAAAGAATACCCTGGAAGACTTCCAGCCAGTGTATGAACGAAGGTGTTCAAAATCCATAAAGTTAAAGAAGTTTAATGATGAAGCAACTTTCCTCGGATCATGACCTGCGGGTGAACTGTCAGGATCCGCTCTGCGAATAAAATATGTAATTTTCGCCCTAAGCTGATTTAAAGATAAATTCGAGCCCGATGTTTCTCCTCTGAATAGTTGGCCCCCATGGAAGTCTGAAGTTCTACGAAGATAGACCTTAAGGCATTCTACGGGACATAGAGATGCATCTTCTTTCAGAGGGCAGATTCTCCAGGGACCCCACCTGTTGGTGGGCAACTCGTTCTTAGCGAGAAACGTAGGGTCCGGAAACAGGTTCAGTTCTCCCCCATCCAGGAACTGAACTCGGCCCTCCTCTCTCGAGAGGGCCACAATCTCACTAACTCTGGCCCCAGAAGCAAGGGCAAAAAGGAAGATCACTTTTTGAGTCAGGTCCTTCAACGCACATTCCTCATTATCTAGTAATGAGGCAAAATGAAGGACTTTGTCTAACGACCATGAAATAGGCTTTGGAGGAGCTGATGGTCTAAGCCTAGCACAGGCCTTTGGGATCTTATTAAACATCTCGTTAGCGAGGTCTACCTGGAAGGCATATAGAATGGGTCTTGTTAGAGCTGACTTACATGTAGAAATTGTGTTCGCCGCCAGCCCCTGTCCGTGGAGGTGAATGAAGAAGGATAGGCAGAACTCCGTAGAGATCTCGTGCGGGTTCTTATCTTTGACAAAGGCTACCCATTTCTTCCATGCAGATTCGTACTGCCTCCTAGTAGACTTACACTTGTATTCTTCCAGGAGGTCGATACTATCTTTCGAGATTCCGAACCGTTTCTTCACCGCTAGGGAGAGAAAATCATGAGCTGCAGGGTTCGGGTTTTCTGTAATGAAACGAAGACAGTCGACTTCTGGACTTGCTGGGACAGAACTGGGTCCAGGAGTGGTAGAAACCTCAGTCGTAGTTCCAGAGCTAGAGGGAACCATACACTGTTCGGCCACTTGTGGGCCACTATTGCTGCTACTCCCTTGAAGGATCTCAGTTTGTTGAGGACCCTCAACATCAGATTGTGAGGGGGAAACAGGTAGATCCTGGACCATCTGTTCCAATCGAGGGACATCGCATCTATTGCTTCTGCCGAGGGGTCCACGTATGGGGACACATATTTCGGCAGCTTCTTTTTGTCCTTCGTCGCGAAGAGGTCTATCTGCAGTTCTGGGACTTGTCTCAAGATGAAAGAGAATGATCCTGCGTCTAGGGACCATTCTGTCTCTATCGGTGTCACCCTGGATAGAGCGTCCGCGGTCACATTCCGGACTCCTTGAAGGTGAACTGCTGACAGGTGCCACTTCTTCTTCTCCGCCAGTCGGAATATGGCTAACATTACCTGGTTGAGAGGTGGGGATCTCGATCCCCGCCGATTCAGACATTTCACAACCACCTCGCTGTCCAGTACCAACCTTACGTGGATCGAGTGACGTGGGGATACTTTTTTCAGGGTAAGAAGTACTGCCATAGCTTCTAGAAAGTTTATGTGAAAGGTCCCAAATCGCTTGGACCAGATCCCTTGCACTTTTTTCCGATGGGAGTGACCCCCCCACCCTACCTTTGAGGCGTCTGTGTGGATTGTCACTGACGGGGGGGGGGGTGGCTGAAGAGGTAGAGACCTCTTTAGACGACTGGCTTGAGACCACGGTCTGAGAAGAGAACGTAGTCGAAGTGGGACCGGTCTCTTCAAGTCCCTTCGCTCTTTCGATGCAAAGGTTCTCCATACTCCCGCTGCATCTTTTAACTGTGCTCTTAGCACTGGGTCTGTTACTGATGCAAACTGAAGAGAGCCCAAAACCCTCTCTTGTTCGCGTCTTGATATCCTCTCGGAACCTAGAAGTCTCCTGACAGACCCCGCTATTTCCTTCCTCTTTGACATCGGGATGGAAAGACGGTGTGACACTAGATCCCAGTGAATTCCCAACCACTGGAACCTCTGAGCTGGAGAAAGACGAGACTTCTTTCTGTTGATCATGAAGCCTAGATATTCCAGGAACTGAATCACTTGTAGGGAAGCTTGCAAACATTCTGCTCTGGATGCTGCCCACACCAACCAATCGTCCAGGTAGGCTACTACCTGGAACCCTTTTAGGCGTAACTGTTTGAGAGCTGCGCTCGCAAGCTTCGTAAAGATCCTTGGGGCTATGTTTAGTCCGAAGGGCATCGCCCTGAAAGCGTAAAGTTTTTGTTGTAGCTTGAATCCTAGGTAGGGGGAGAGACGACGACTTATTGGAACGTGCCAATATGCGACTGACAAATCGATGGAGACGGTATATGCCCTCTTGGGCAGTAAGGCCCTTATGTGTTGTAACGTTAACATCTTGAACTTGTGGTTCACTATGAACTTGTTGAGTGGTGACAAGTCCAGAATGACTCTGAGTTTCCCCGAGTCTTTCTTGGGAACACAAAACAGCCTCCCTTGGAACTTGATGGACTTTACCCTCCTGATCACCTTTTTCACCAACAGATCTTGGATGTACTCCTCCAAAACGGGGGTGGAGTGTTGGAAAAATTGAGGGCACTGGGGCGGAGTACTGTACCAACTCCAACCCAGTCCATTTTTGAGAAGGCTGTGGGCCCAGGGATCGAAGGTCCAGCGATCCCGGAAATACTGAAGTCTCCCACCTACCGGCGACACTTCACTTTGACTGCCCTGCAGTCTTGCCTCCCTGGCCGCGACCACCTCTGAATCCTCGTCCCCTAGAGGGGCGTTTTGATGACCCTCTAGCTGCTCCTCTGGGTCTTGCACGAAACGTGGTCGACTGTCCCTCGAACACGGGATTGAATGCCGGGGAAGCTGATGACATGGCTTGGGGAACCCATTGGAAGGTGGTCGGGGTCTGGGCTACCAGTTGTGGAACCGGAGGCAAAGCTGGCTGCTGCTGCTGTTGTCTTTGCGGTTTGAAGGACTTGGTTGGACGGGAGGAAAACCTTGACTTCTTCGCCTTTCCTTTCGGCTGAGGGCCCTCATCCGGAGAAGACTTTCTCTTAAGGGACAGGCCCCACTTCAGGAGAAGATTGCGGTTCTCAGTGGCTGCCTTGTCCACGATCTCTTTGACCACGTCCTTGGGAAAGAGATCTTTACCCCAGATGCTGGATGAAATTAGCCTCTTGGGTTCATGCCTCACTGTGGCCGAGGCGAACACAAACTCCCTACAGGCCCTCCTTGCTTTAACAAAGCAATAGAGGTCCTTGGTTACTGTGGCCAGATGGATTTTGGCCATAACCATGAACATCTCTGGCATCTTGGGGTCGCTAGCCATCGTCTCCATGTTGGTCTGGAGAGACATCGAGGCTGCCAGGCGCTCCTTTGTGTCCAATTCCCTCCGTAGAAGGAATTCCGACAACTTGGGAAGGTTTTCGCCGAACTGCTGTCCTGCAATGTCGGCGTCCAACTTCCCAACCGAGAAAGTAAGGTGCACCTCCTTCCAGTCCTTATTGTCCATTGGCAATGCCAACGATAGAGGTTTACATTCCTCCAAAGACGGGCACGGCTTGCCAGCTTCAACCGCCTTGATGACGGCCGCAAACCCCTTTTGCATAAAGGGGAAGGCCCTAGCCGGGGAGGATACAAAGGAGGGGTGCTTCTTACTCAAAGCGGCAACCTTTGAGTTTGAGAACCCCCTCTCCTTTAAAGCAGCTGTCAAAGTGGCTTGAGCCTTGGAGTGATCCAGAATAATCACCTCCTTTGGTTCCGTCTCCTCCTTCGAAGCCGGCTCCTTCTTCAAACGGACATAGCAGTCCGGGTAGGCCCCTCTACTGGGCCAGAATTCCACCTCCTCAAGGGGAACTGAGCCCAGTTTCTCCGACATGACGATCTTCCCAATCGTCATCGGCATGTGCTCGGCATATCTCCACGGGTTGGCATCCGAGCACAGAGGAAGGTCCTTAACGTTGAGCTTCTTTGGAGGTCCACGTGATGCTGTGATCTTCTGCATCTGGAGCTCCAAAGTAGCGGCCTTCTGATTATTCTCCCTCTGCATCTGTTGGATCATACCAACGATGAAGAGAGAGCCTGTCCAAGCTCTGCTGGAAGAGCGGACGAGGTAGAGGGGATAGGTTCAGGGACCTGAACCGGCACGTCTGATGATACGGGAACCTCTTCCTTCACGGCAATAGGATCTCGATCCTCCTCCTCGCCCTCTGCGAGGAGATCCTGCTCCGCACGATCGGACAAGTCGGACATCTTGTCGTCTAACTGGATGTCCTGCATGGCGTCAGCGACATCCTCCTCCACTGGAATCTGGATCAGAGGGATCTCCGGCCGAGGCTGGGGAACAACAGCATCAGGGGAAGCCTTGGGAAAAAGGTATGCCCTCATCTTCTCGTTAGGAAGATAAGGTCCAGTGGTGTTTTTCTGAAAACCCCTTACCCATAAGCGAAGCCTCTCCCTCGCTGCATCTCTTGACTCCGCCGACCTAGGGGATTCAAAAGCCTCTGATAGCAGGTTAGTACATACAGCACATACCTGCGGATCCCAGTAACGATGGTCATCATTGGAGGCTGCACAAGCCGCGTGCCTCCTACACGAGGCATGTCCGCAAAAGTTCTTACTGCGGACATTGCAGAAGACACTATCACACTTCGGATGCTCCTCCTGTAAAAGAAGAAAAATTTCCATGAATATCAAGTGAATTTCAATTCACATGTAACAAATGAGTATTCAACAAGAATAAGGGAAAGACACCTACTTGTGAAACCCACACAAACACCTGTGGAAGTCCACCAGCCAAGTCACATAGTTAGTCTTTACTAGAATAACCAGAGAACGTATTTCCAAAGGAAATTAGGTGTAGCTCACACCTAAGGTAAAATATTACCATTCCGGCCAGGGATAAAAGAATTATCTTTTATCCTTGTAAGGCGACACCAGGTGATTGTACCAGTAACACAAGTAAGATAGAAAAGACAGTGTTGTAACCTACTACATCATGAACTCCCTTGGTTGAATATACCACCAAGAGGGGACTGATACAGTACCTGAGGGTGGTGTGCCAGCCGGCTATTGCCGATCAGCACCCCCCCCCCTTGTTTTTCGAAAGGTAGATCTCAAGTACACAACATCAGATCACCTTTATTGGGGAGAACTCCAGATCCCATGCCTGAACCGGCCGGCAGTGGTTGCCGGACCGTAGCCACCCGGTTTACACTGCGTTGCCGGCCATCATTCTTAGTGGCCGGCTGACTGGGCAGTGTCGCAGGCTGGCCGGCAGCAGTAAACAAACCCTGCCGGCTGGCCCCCACACTAGGCAGCGCTCGGCTGCCGGCCCCACTTGTAGTGGCCGGCAGATGAGCAAGAGACCGGCCGGCAAAGGTATACACCCAACGCCGACCGACAGCAAGAGAACTGGAGAACACCCCTCCCCACCGACGGCCGGCCTGTAGGCCGGCAGACGGCAAGGACAACACATACTAAGACAATAGAATGAGTGCCGGGTTAAGAGACTATGAGTCTCTGGGCCCGGCACCCGAAAGAGTGCCGAAAGGAAGGGGAGACACTAAGTCAAGCTTCCTAACCGCTGCCTACTGAATCTTCAGACGGCAGCGATGGAGGGACCAAGAAAGGACCGGGCAGCACTCGAAGTAATGGTCTCTGCCGGTCGGCACACTTTGCCGGCCGACAGGAGACCACGTCAGTTCCTCATCCCAACCTAGGCTAGGCAAGGATGCAGGCGACTGACACAAGGAACGGAAAAAAGAAGGGAAGGACAGAGGGTCCTATCCAACCTTACCTTGGTTAAGGGTCATTCCCAACTAAGACAGTTCATCTCAGTTAGAGAAAGACCCGAAAGGGAGGCAGGCACTACTGGCTGCCTCCCAAGAACCACGGCAAGGAAGGAATTGCCTTTCCAGAAATGGGAACATATCCCGAGACCGGAACGGCAATAGGACAGTCTGATGAGTCACCGAGTAAAGGGATCACTACTGGAACCCAACAAGGTGGACCAAGGGGATAACCCTTAATGCCCGAGTCAGTCAGCAAGGGAGACTCTGCCCCATGCCAGACAAACCGGGCTCAGACTAAACACTGTTGTACTGTCCCCCTCTGAACCAATACAGTTGGAACGGGAAGGTACCGTACTACTCCAGCATAGATATATTTGAAGATTAATTCAAATAAACCACTAGAGTTAAGCCTAAGGCTTAAACAGAGGGAAAGGGTTTGCCCCTTCCCCGAAGAGAAGGGAGCAAACGGGGAACAGATAATATTATAATGACCTAAGACAACCTAGCCTAGGCACTAAGAGAATCGATTACCTAATTCACCGAAACTCACACCAATACTATCTTGGAAGGTACTCGAAAGGACTTATATGTATAACGTTGCCTAACGCTTAAAGCAATAAATTCACATTTGGAAGACTAATTATCATGCAGGAAGTACATAGGCCAACAACTAGCCTACGAAGACTAGTGTTGGCAGCCTTGGCAAAACTTCGCCAGGCCCACTACTATCGCATCATAACAGAATTCCTAAATAAGCTAAGTAGCTAATATTTAAGCGCAAAGGGGCTGGGAACGTCGCTCTTGCTAACAAATAAATCCTATTCTAGCGAGCGACAGCATCCATGATGCCTCCAGCAGGCAACAGCTCTTGTATCAAAGATAACTCTATTAATTACTTTAATTTTAACCAAGAGCCTACATTTATACATAAAAGAAATAGTACTCAACTTATCCGAGGTAGAAGAAGTTGGAGAAAGCATTATTAAGCGAGAAAATTCCAAGATTGGGTAGAAAACAGGGAAAACACACCGAGTCGTAGAGCTACGCAAAAAGGAATACAGATGGCGCCGTGAGCGGCGCAGGGCACGCTTTCGAAACGGGGAGGAGGGATGCCTTATGAACGGCTCCCCCCTTTCTTATCGTTTTCGTTTTCTTGCCATT
Organism: Palaemon carinicauda; assembly: GCF_036898095.1. Classification (NCBI taxonomy): domain Eukaryota; kingdom Metazoa; phylum Arthropoda; class Malacostraca; order Decapoda; family Palaemonidae; genus Palaemon; species Palaemon carinicauda. The sequence continues at coordinate 120,877,041 of NC_090728.1, read as the reverse complement.
TTACCCCTACGAAGTGTTAACTCTATTCGGGGTATAGATCGCTATGAGGCGTGTCAAGAATACGTCCACTGATATTTACGATATCCCTAAGGTCTTTTTTAGGGATACTCGCTCCAGGAGTTAGAATTCTGGGTACCTGAAGGTAAATTCTCTGGGAATATCGCCGTAGTTGTAATATACCCTAGGAAGCTGCCTTTAAGGAACTTCCATCAGGACGACATGGCTTGAGCCCAAAAAACTCTGTTGTTCTGTCCCTCTTTGAACCATACTACAGGAACAGGAAGGTACAGTAACACCCCAGTATAGTTTTATAGAAAATAAATTCGGAAAAAACCACTTAGGGATAAGCCCAAGGCTTAAACAGAGGGAAAGGGATTGCATACCTTCTCCAAAGAAAAGAAAGCAATCGGGGAGTATGATAAAGTATACTAAGGCTCCATAAGCAACTTAGCCTAGGCACCAAGAGAATCGATTACCTAAATCACCGAAACTCACTCGTATACTATCTTGGAAATATTCCACACAGTCTTAAATGTATAAAACATAGCCTAAAGCTTCAATAAAATTTTTATTACACTCGGAAAAACCAAAATCATGCATGAAGTACTAGGACCAAACGACTAGGCTACATGGCCTAGCGTAGGCCAGAATGGCGAATACTTCGCCAAAACAATACTAAGCACGAAAGGAAATCCTATGTAATGCTAAATAGCTAAAATTTATTAAAGCAAAACAACCAGGAATGTCGCTCTGACTAACTAAACTTATACCTAGCGAGCGACAGCGTCTAGGACGCCTCTGGTAGGCTACGGCTCTTGTATCAAAGGTTAATCCTATTAATCACTCAAAATTTACCAAGAGCCTACATTTATATATAAAAGACATTATACTCAACTTATCAGAGGCCGACGAAGACGGAGAAGCCATGAAAAGTAGAATAAATCCAAGATTTGCGAGAAACACAGGAAAAAACACCGAGTTGTTAAGCTACGCAAAAAGGAATACAGATGGCGCCAGGATTGGCGCCAGGCACGCATACGAATCGGAGGATAGGGAAGCCTTGGGAGCGGCTCCCGCTTTTTCTTTCCCGAATTCATTTCTTGCCAGTCCCTCCTACGAGACGAAATCTCTGTCCAGGATGCAGATTGCCATGTGGCGTGTCAAGAATACGTCCTCTGATATGTCGCGACATCCCTTTCACGAGGGATACTCGCTCCAGGAGTTAGAATTCTGGTACCTTAAGGTAAATTCTCTGGGAATATCGCCGTAGTTGTAA
>NC_090728.1:120840765-120860765 GCF_036898095.1 Palaemon carinicauda | reverse complement strand
ATGGGCCCCATCACAGCAAGGGAAGTAGGGCATTAACACATCAAACGATGAGTGATTAAATAACGTGAAGCTAGAAGCTATTGATAGCCCACTGAGTAGTTCATTTTACTTGGAAACGAAAACAATTAAAGAAATTTGTCTTTTATTAGATACTTTGTTTTACTATCATGAGCATTTGAGAGAATGGGAGGATAAAAGAAGTACAGCATTGGAGGCAAAGGAAAAAAAAAAGAAATCGAAACTGTTACCACCATAATTAAAGTTCCATGAGCGTAATCCACGATATAGATTTCTATTCAGCTCACTTTAACCTTGGAAAACAAAACATATAAAATGAGGCACACGATTCGTGAGGATGAAAGAGAAAACAGTAGTGCCCTTTCTTAGACAACGATTTCATCTCCTAAAATAATAATTGAACTTTTCTCCTTTCCCCCTCTCCATAAACAAATATATATGAACAGTTGTAACCGAAAGGTTTTCTCTTCCATGAAGAAGCCTATTGACTATGTAAACTTTTGTTGAATTTTCAAACAAATCTTTGTAAGGTTCAATGAAAAATTTAGCCAATTTTTATGCATTATCCTTATGTGGTAAAAAAGAATCAAAATTTTTGCTTATAGATATCGAATCTCATATGTAAGTTACCTTAGCCAATTCAAAACGTCTATCATGAAAACCTTATCTGACGTTATTTTAGAATTTCAGAGACCTCCTTTCTTAGATGAGAAAAAGGTCCATAAGTATGAGTGGCCGTCGGTTGTGAAATATAACGTATAATTAATAAAGAAAATATGATTAATAATTTTTGTTCTCTATAGCTTTTTCATATTCAATCTAGAGAGGAAAGGATCAGTCAAAAATTTCATATCTTCCAAAGTAGAGTTATAGAGCTAATTACTCTTTACAGTCCTGCCAAAGTTGACTTCCTCCTTTTTTGTATGTTTCAGAGTTAGGACCTATAAGTAAAACATGCTCAAGAAGATTGTTATTTATTATCTTTCTTCTTTTTTTTTAACTTCATCCGGCTGATACCTTAATGAACTTATTGAAGGGAGAGTTAATAAATGATACTATACTCTGAAAAATTGAAAATAAAAAATCAAAGAATATTTACATATATATTGTGATAATTGCAACTAAAATCAATAATATAAATAATAAGTCACTAGATGGATTGTCATATTCTTTTTTTTTTCAAAATATAATTGAAATGGTATTATAATAAAAAGGGTACTTTATTATTGAAAAGAAATTTTTATTTGGATGAGCCATATTGCGTATTTGATGGATTTAAGTAACGTTCAATAGATTTGAATAAGGGATTTTATATTGAGAGATAGGGAAACTTCAACCCATGAAAATTAATTGCACCCCTTTACAATATAGAGCGCTAATAGTTGTATAGCAAACGGATAATTTTAGTAGCGATTCTCTCATTTCCATGAAATAAAAAGTATTATAAAAGTTCGAATTTTTATATAGAAATTAAACTGTGCAGAAATAAATGGTCATTTTAGAGGAATGGACGGGTGAATTGTTAATGCTTTTATATGTTTGGTAATTACAATGTTTTTGGTGTTATCTTTATTGTTATACAGTTAATTCAATGACACAAATTGGTAGATTTCGTCAATAAAATTAGTTACGGTGTATATCGACGCCTATTTCTAAAAAAATCATGCATGCATATTTTGAGGACTTTTAAAAAGAAAACATCATATGAAAGTCTTACCTCTTCCCCATATACTATTTACCTTGAATAGTATATATTACCAAAAGAATATCAACTGTTAAAAGAACCTTAATTCTAATCGGAAATGCTTCGTAGAAATATACTGTTCTCAGCGGTATTTCAGAAAAAGCAAAACACCGTAGTTTTACCTTACTTTGTTATCTTTTACGGATTGATGACCATAATATCACTTCTTAACGTCGATATATCGATTTTTAAAACAGTGAAAATCCTGGAATACTATTGCCAAGCATTTACCATTTTATGAAAATTTGTTACAATGTATATTATGCAAATCATAAAATGATCCACGATATTATAATCAATTGCTATCATTCGATCATCGTGAACTGGGGCAGCCATCCCTCCTCGGATCGGGTTTGTCGATAATGGAATCGTTTTAGCCCATTGAAATTTCGGTAGTCTAAATTTTCAGCATTGTCTGATAACATACACTCAATTTGAATAGAATGGAATTTACACTCAAAAGGGCTCATGTAGTGTTATTAATTGTATTGACAATATTATTCACATTCACCATGTCGCCTAAGCCATATACATTTTTTTTCCTATGTAGGTCGCTAAAAGTGGTGTGTATTGTAAGCAATGAATAGTAATTTTTGTCTGTAACCGTTTACATAAACATCATTTTACGACAGATGTAATCTGCACAAACAATGATTACTTAATTTAAAGCTAATGCAAGAATTTTATCTGAGTAATGGTCTATATAACACATACATATAAACTGATAAAAAAAACCGTATTACTAATCGGAAATTCTCTGTTAAAAACATACTGTTCTCTTCACTATTTCATTAAATACAGGGGACTGTAATTTTTACCCTACTTTGTTATCATCTTTTACATAATTGTGAACACAATATCTCTCCTCAACGTTAATATGTCCATTTTTTTTTCAAAACGTTAAATGGCTAATAACATTTATTTCAACATTGTTACCGTTTCTATGGTAAATTTGTAAGAGTAAATAAACATATATTCATATAATTGTTACAATAATCTCCTACTTCAGCTATACATGGAATAATGATCAGCATAAAATTATAGTCCCAGAAAGAGAATGATTATCATCACTGTTAATTTATCTGATAATTTGAAACTCGGTTAACGACAAAGCAGAAAATCCCTTAGCGATGTCACATCTCCCAAGTGTTTTGTTCGAAGAGACTTTTTCGCATCGTATTTTGTATTTTACATATCATGAGACCCGAACTATAAAGTTTGATGAATCTGTCAATAGCTGATATCCATTTTCAAGTCAGATAATAGACTGATAGGGATTTTATTCGGATTTTACTAAACACTATAACTCCGATTTGTTATAAGAGAATTGAAATTTCTTTTTTTATGAATAATTAAGTTTCATTGAGAAAATTATGTTCTTAATAATGTATATATATAACAATAAAAATAACGTAAAATACTTAGTGGTAGTTATTTATTTAGTTATAGTTCTTAATTTTTGGAATAAAGTATAAAATAAAATAATAACTCACATACCGAAGGGACCTTCCTAAAGTCCGAAAATTATAGTAAATCTCAATTATCCGCCTTCCGGATTACATTGACCTGCAATGTGCCAGGCCAATAATATATTTGCTCAGTCACAAAAGGCCTCAAAAAAGAGAAAAGAGCCAGAAATGCTACTTCAAGCAGAATCATAATTAACCTACATCACCAAGTTGGATTTTTAGGTTAAAGTGAAAATATGGAAATTTCCTTTCTCTAAAAGGGTGTAAGAAGATTTGCAGCACTAATTATAAGCTGCTAATCGCATAACTGAATACAAAAAAAGAGCAAAGATTATTGAGGCTTTGTTATACGAGGCCTGGAAATATCAGATATATCGCTATGTGCAATGTCAGGAGGTATTTGAGGCTACTTCTCCCATATCTGTTGGCTTGTTCCAACATAAGGATCAAACGTTTTTTATTTTCGTTACAAAAGACTTTTATATTTTTAGATCATTAGGGGCTGAACGGACAATGCTGGCTTGTGATCCTGAAGGTCGGTGGCTCGAAATTCTAAGTCCTTATAATGCATTTTCGGATCCTTATGGGGAAGAAATCTATATATATTCCCGGCTGTAGTACTAGGGAGGTGTAATAAAGTAGATTTCTACCTAGTCACAACGGAAAGATTGTTAGAATGTACTCGTATCCAACCTTTTAGGCATTTAGTAGGTAAATTAATATGGTTAATGTGGTCAATAACAGGTTAATTCCCTAGACACATATTGAAATATAAAGAAACCTAGTGATTTTTTACATGAACCCTATGAAATATGAATAGGTATCTTCATACATCATTATGCTACTGGTGTGGTTACCTATTATGAATTGCATATCACCTTACACTCCTCGATTAGGCATATTTTCTTAAAAATAGAAATAAGTGGTTTTAGCATAGAGAATTCGCCTTACCTCAGTCTAAGCGAGTTAAGTTCTAGGACACTTTCTTTAAAATTCTGGAGATAATTCCTTCAGGGTTCTCTTCTCTCGAGTAGAGTCATTTAGAAAATTCTCTGGTTTATTCATGTTCTTTATCATGGTGAATGATAGCACTGTTTACAATTGATCCAAAAGGAAAATTTTTCATAATTACCATATTCCTGGGAAGAGAGAGAGAGAGAGAGAGAGAGAGAGAGAGAGAGAGAGAGAGAGAGAGAGAGAGAGAGAGAGAGAGAGAATAAAAATTCAATGACCTTTTTGTGACAACAGAGCGGAACAAACACAAAATTAGCAATCTTCGAATTTCTTAGAAATTGTATCAGATATTTTTACAAAGTTGACAAATTGCAGACAAGAGGATATTACATAAAGTTCAAGAAATAGATGGATTATATTCATTTGTTATCAACACTTTTTGTTACAAAGCCAGACTCTATCACATCCAGACCAAATATACTACTGAAATCCGAAAAAAATAGCATGATTGTTTTCTCCAGCGATATAAGAGAGTTCTAATTTTTCTATGTTATTACCAAGAATTTCAAGAAAGATATAGGTTTTTTAAGGTAATTCATCAAAGATATTTTGAACCGCCCTATATCATTTCTTAAGTTCAAACCATAAATGAGATATATTTAAATTCATCGATTTATCCATTGCCTAAATTTCATATTATTATAATCCTGGAAGTGAGAGTTGAGCAAGATTAAGATGAATTGGACTGTGCGTTTGGTGGAGAGTCACGGTCTGCTGATGATCATTCTGAGACGGCACGTGAAGTGTCTGATGTTTCATATATAGCTAAGCTTGGAATTTTCTTAAAACACACTACTTTGATTAGCAATTTAATTCTGAATATTCTATATATTCTTTCCTTTGGAGCCATTTATTCTTAGATGAAACAGCTTAATGAATAATATTCCTCTAATTAGGAATGTGGTTAGGTAATTGTAGATACCCGTACTACAATTGTTGGAATTCTAAACAATCGTGTCTTGAGTTGATAAAGAATTTGAACATCATTATCTTTCAATCATTCTTAGAAAAGAGCTTTTCTTGGGCCGATTGACATAGCAAGAATTCCAGCAATTTCTTCTGATAGCATGATAGATTCTGCTTACCTCATCAGTTATGACATAATTGCCTATTTTCCTTGCAGGGTCTCTTAGATTTATTATGACATAATAGGTAGAAAAATCAACAATTCGATCATTTATTTAGGAGAAATTGTCACTTAATAGAATAAAAAGTATATTTATATCCCTTTTTCTAAGTACTAACTTTAATTATATTTATATTTTCCACTAAAAAGTATAATAGTTAGAATAATCCACAGATCGCTCAATCGCTTAGATTAATTATCAAACAATAAGATATAAATTATAATCATATCTTTTTTCCTTACTACTAACTTTAATCATTTTTACAATTTTAACTAATAGGCATAATGGGCAATTTGGTATGTCTTACATCATCATCTAATCCATTGTTAACGGTGGAAAAACAAATCACAGTAATGAATAATAACTCTATGGGGAGTTGGCGGAATACCTTTTGGAGTTGCATTATCCCCTACATTTTAAAGTCTTTTGTATATAGGAGCTATCTTAAAACATCCCATTTATAATCATTTTATTGAAAAAAAAAGTATATATAAATGGCAGTAATGATGCACAGCTGTTTTCGATGTGATTCGGCACGAGTAGTAAATATCACTTCATAATAAAAAAAAAATTTAAAAAGTTGTCACCATTAGTTCAACTCTATATATGACATGAAAATAAGTTATTGAACTATCATTTGACAGAGCAGTTAAGCAAAAATTTTGGACCATTCAGCTACTATAGATAAATCATTTACCTTAATTTACCAGATTAACCAACTTATATTTCCATGTGAGTTTTTTATTTGTATCTTGTCCGAATGAAGTGTTTTCTTGCCAAATAAGTTTGCAAGGTCCCAATATAGACGACAGTGAATGATAAAAACTCATGAGGATTGAACAGTTATTTTATCTTTGATAAAATTTGTAATATAAGAAATTGGAAATCTCGTGAATAAATTATACAGGAAAATTACACATACTCATTACACAGTAATATTCAAGATGATAAATTCTCTCTCTCTCTCTCTCTCTCTCTCTCTCTCTCTCTCTCTCTCTCTCTCTCTCTCTCTCTCTCTCTCTCTCTCTCTCTCTCTCGTTATGCCTAACATATTCTCGAAGAGTCATATATGGTAAGGCAACGACGAGATTTAATTTTTCCATCTTAGAGGGTTTATAAAAATAAATTGAAAATGAACAATAGGTAAGCTAATGATCCAGTCTAAAACTAGATTCTTCACATCGTTAAAACAATGAGATGCAGAACTTTCTCTTCCTAATGAGGTTTTTTATCTCCTAGTCTTTCAGATAAGCTATACACGGAAGATTCATAAAATAGTAGACATCAAGAAGACCATTCTTTTAAACTATATATATTTAGCTTTTTGAAGCATTAATTCCACGAAGAATCGATATAAGATATTATCTCTCTCTCTTTGCACGTATGCCAACATTCAGATTTCTTTCCACAATATCAAGATTTGTCTAAGGGAAACAGTCACCTACGGAAGTAGACACAGACTTGAGTTCTATAATTTCAACAAGAACGAATTTACAGAAATATTTATCAAAATTGACATGAACATATGATTGATTGAGGAACCTTTTGCTTTGATATTGGAAAGATGAATGCCAAGGAAAGGTCGGTGTAAGATAATTTTGATATTCCCCTGCGTGAAGGAAATTAAATTTTCCTTTGAGCTGACGGGCAGGACAGTGACTCGTGAAGAGATTAAAACTGTTTCCTTTATAAACAACAATTAATTCGTTTGAAGAACTATAAGAAAACCTTAAGATTATATTCAACTTTATTAACCTAGGGTTAATTTATATAAATTAATCTTATCGTAAGAGTTTCTCTGACAACTTTTCACTATTCACACACTTGTATACACGTGTATTCACACACATATACACACATACACACATATATATATGTATATATATACACATACATATATATATATATATATATATATATATATATATATATATATATATATATATATATATATATATATATATATATATATATTTACATATATATAGTAGATACAGTATATATATATATATATATATATATATATATATATATATATATATATATATATATATATATATATATATATATATATATATATATATATATATATATATATATATTTACATATATACAGTAGATACAGTATATATATATATATATATATATATATATATATATATATATATATATATATATATATATATATATTTACATATATACAGTAGATACAGTATATATCTATCTATCTATATACCAAGGCACTTCCCCCAATTTTGGGGGGTAGCCGACACCAACAATGAAACAAAACAAAAAGGGGACCTCTACTCTCTATGTTCCTTCAGCCTAATCAGGGACTCAACCGAGTTCAGCTGGTACTGCTAGGGTGCCACAGCCCAACCTCCCACATTTCCACCACAGATGAAGCTTCATAATGCTGACTCCCCTACTGCTGCTACCTCCGCGGTCATCTAAGGCCCCGGAGGAAGCAGCAGGGCCTACTGGAACTGCGTCACAATCGCTCGCCATTCATTCCTATTTCTAGCACGCTCTCTTGCCTCTCTCACATCTATCCTCCTATCTCCCAGAGCTTTCTTCACACCATCCATCCACCCAAACTTTGGCCTTCCTCTTGTACTTCTCCCATCAACTCTTGCATTCATCACCTTCTTTAGCAGACAACCATTTTCCATTCTCTCAACATGGCCAAACCACCTCAACACATTCATATCCACTCTAGCCGCTAACTCATTTCTTACACCCGTTCTCTCCCTCACCACTTCGTTCCTAACCCTATCTACTCGAGATACACCAGCCATACTCCTCAGACACTTCATCTCAAACACATTCAATTTCTGTCTCTCCATCACTTTCATTCCCCACGACTCCGATCCATACATCACAGTTGGTACAATCACTTTCTCATATAGAACTCTCTTTATATTCATGCCCAACCCTCTATTTTTTACTACTCCCTTAACTGCCCCCAACACTTTGCAACCTTCATTCACTCTCTGACGTACATCTGCTTCCACTCCACCATTTGCTGCAACAATAGACCCCAAGTACTTAAACTGATCCACCTCCTCAAGTAACTCTCCATTCAACATGACATTCAACCTTGCACCACCTTCCCTTCTCGTACATCTCATAACCTTACTCTTACCCACATTAACTCTCAACTTCCTTCTCTCACACACCCTTCCAAATTCTGTCACTAGTCGGTCAAGCTTCTCTTCTGTGTCTGCTACCAGTACAGTATCATCCGCAAACAACAACTGATTTACCTCCCATTCATGGTCATTCTCGCCTACCAGTTTTAATCCTCGTCCAAGCACTCGAGCATTCACCTCTCTCACCACTCCATCAACATACAAGTTAAACAACCACGGCGACATCACACATCCCTGTCTCAGCCCCACTCTCAACGGAAACCAATCACTCACTTCATTTCCTATTCTAACACATGCTTTACTACCTTTGTATAAACTTTTCACTGCTTGCAACAACCTTCCACCAACTCCATATAACCTCATCACATCCCACATTGCTTCCCTATCAACTCTTTCATATGCTTTCTCCAGATCCATAAACGCAACATACACATCCTTACCTTTTGCTAAATATTTCTCGCATATCTGCCTAACTGTAAAAATCTGATTCATACAACCCCTACCTCTTCTAAAACCACCCTGTACTTCCAAGATTGCATTCTCTGTTTTATCCTTAATCCTATTAATCAGTACTCTACCATACACTTTTCCAACTACACTCAACAAACTAATACCTCTTGAATTACAACACTCATGCACATCTCCCTTACCCTTATATAGTGGTACAATACATGCACAAACCCAATCTACTGGTACCATTGACAACACAAAACACATATTAAACAATCTCACCAACCATTCAAGTACAGTCACACCCCCTTCCTTCAACATCTCAGCTTTCACACCGTCCATACCAGATGCTTTTCCTACTCTCGTTTCATCTAGTGCTCTCCTCACTTCCTCTATTGTTATCTCTCTCTCATTCTCATATCCCATCACTGGCACCTCAACACCTGGAACAGCAATTATATCTGCCTCCCTATTATCCTCAACATTCAGCAAACTTTCAAAATATTCCGCCCACCTTTTCCTTGCCTCCTCTCCTTTTAACAACCTTCCATTTCCATCTTTCACTGTCTCTTCAATTCTTGCGCCAGCCTTCCTTACTCTCTTCACTTCTTCCCAAAACTTCTTCTTATTCTCTTCATATGACTGACCCAATCCCTGACCCCACCTCAGGTCAGCTGCCCTCTTTGCCTCACGTACCTTGCGCTTTACTTCCACCTTTTTCTCTCTATATTTTTCATACTTCTCTATACTATTACTCTGCAGCCATTCTTCAAAAGCCCTCTTTTTCTCTTCCACTTTCACCTTCACTCCTTCATTCCACCATTCACTGCCCTTCCTCATGCTGCCTCCAACAACCTTCTTGCCACATACATCACTTGCAATCCCAACAAAATTTTCTTTTACTAACTTCCATTCCTCCTCTAAATTACCAGTTTCTCTTACTCTCACCTCATCATATGCCATTTTCAACCGTTCCTGATATTTACTTTTTACCCCCGGTTTTATTAGCTCTTCAATCCTCACTACCTCCCTTTTACATCCGCCTACTCTATTCCCCCACCCTTTTGCTACAACTAATTTTCCTTCCACCAAAAAATGATCAGACATACCGTTAGCCATACCCCTAAACACGTGCACGTCTTTCAATCTTCCAAACATTCTTTTAGTTACCAACACATAATCCATTAATGCCCTTTCTACTACTCTTCCATTTGCCACTCTTACCCATGTATACTTATTCTTATCTTTCTTTTTAAAGAAGCTAGCACCTATTACCATCTCTTGTTCAACACACATGTCTACCAGTCTCTCACCACTCTCATTTTCACCTGGTACGCCATACTTACCAATGACACCTTCTACCTCTCCAGCGCCCACTCTAGCATTCAAGTCACCCATAACAACTACATAATTCCTTCTACCCAGTCCTTCTACACACCTAGTTAAATCATTCCAGAACTCATTCCGATCTTCTTCACTTTTCTCACTACCTGGCCCATACGCACTGACAAACGCCCAACATTCCCTACCCAACCTAACCCTTACCCACATTAACCTAGATGATATCTCATTCCATTCCACTACTTTACCTGTCATCCATTCACTCAGCAATAACGCCACACCCTCTCTCGCTCTTCCCCTTTCAATCCCAGACACTCTACCAGACATTTCACCAAACATCACTTCACCCTTTCCTTTCATCTTTGTCTCACACAAGGCCAATACATCCATCCTTCTACTTCTAAACATACTTCCAATCTCACATCTTTTACTCTCTATCGTACTACATCCACGCACATTTAAACACCCCAAAACTAGAGTGCGGGGAGCAGTCACTCTCCCCCCAGCTCCATCTCCTTGTCGATGTCTCGCAGGAATTTTTTACAGGAGAGGGGGTTCCCAGCCCCCTCGTCCCGTCCCTTTTAGTCGCCTCTTACGACACGCAGGGATAACGTTGGCGCTATTCTAATTTTTATATGCCCCCGCGGCCACAGGGAGCATATATATATATATATATATATATATATATATATATATATATATATATATATATATATATATATATATATATATATATATATATATATATATATATATATATATATATATATATATATATTAGATTAAAGTAAATTCATTATAATTTGATTATAAGTTGTTGATACTTTTCCAACCTTTTGATCTTGTTTTAGTTTTTAGTTTATTAATAAGCCAGCGTCATTCTTAGTTTGATGAACTCTGTAGAGAGTTATATGACTTCTCAGTTTTGTTTTTGTTTACCACCTTCTCCCCCGGTATTAGTGAAATACTGAAGTGCCTTATCAACGATCGCTGTTTTTCTCTCCTATGAGCTGTGTTGACTCGAGTGAAAGGCTTGATCGAATGGTGGTGATAAGTGACAGAGTTAGTTCGAGTTCCTACTCACAGTCTGACGCTTTGCCACTTCATCTTGGTGACCTTTGGAGTTTTTGAAGCACTTACTTCTCTACTTTGTGTGTGGTCGCTGGTGTTTGTCACCCGCGGCATTCATCAGCCACGTCCCTTCCCTCGTTCGTCGGAGGATTTGCGAACGAGTTGGCCCGTTTCTACTGAGAACGGTGCGGTTTGCGACGTGCTAGATCCGTTGAAGTCCCGGATTCTCGGAGGCTACCACCCTTGGCGTTCCTGTGGCATTTTGGATTGCCTTCGGGCATTGCAGCGATCCAGTTGACCTGCTCATCAGCGTCAGTGAGTTCTTGGAACTCGTGGAGATACGTAGGGCGGCATACTACAGGTATGAGATATTTCTATTGTTATTTACGACGATCGTGGATCGCAGAGTACCTGTAGGTGTGCACGCCCTTGTTTGCAGTACGGTCTTCTGGACCCTGGATGGCCTGATGGGACAATCTACCGAGCTTTTTGTGATTATTCTCTGTGTAAATTTGTAAGATTATTTGGTTTTTGTGATTTATCATTTATTAAGTTAAGTTTAACATTTAAGTTAGTTTGTTTGTGCTAGGTAGGAATAATATTAAGTTTCTCATTTATTTTCTCTTTCTTCCTTCTACCTATCTTAGTTTGTTAGGTTAGTTTTTCTGGCCAGTGATTTTGAAAGGTAGCTGCCTGAAATGTTGTATTTAACGTCTTCCTATTTCTTAGCCTAGGGATTAACTTAGTTGTAGATGATCTTTTAAAGATCTTAAGGTTGGTTTGCCCGCAATTTGTGTATTCATTAATTTTGTTTATTATCATTACCAACCATTACTTATATTTTTTTTGTTTGTAAATAAATATTGTAACTTTTGTTGAGGTGTTTGTTCTTTTGTTCCCAAATTGCTGTGTTACATTTTTACTGACCGCAAATTTCTGAATAGAAAGAACCCTTGAAATTACGGCCGTAAATACGGTTGTAACAATCTGGCGACCTTGCCAGGATTTGCGCTCAGGTGTACACAGTAGTTGGGACTTTGGAACGCTCCCCAGTGGGGGTTATAGTATTTATTTTTTTTTTTTGGAAATACCTTTCCCTCCTATCACTATGGCCAATTTGGATGACTTTGAGTTTAGTCCTGCTGAGTTTTTAGGGTCAGCCGACTGTATTAGTCATTTACCAATACTAGGTAAGGAATATTTGGTTAGTTGTGCTAAATGGTTGGGTATTCCTTTCAAAGGGACTGATACAAAGAGGATATTGCTAATAATGGTAAAGAACTGTGTCATGCAAGGTTTGGCTGAGGCTGAAGGATTACTTGGTGAAAATATTAGTGATAGAGGTAGTGAATTAGGAAATGATCATAGGGTAGTTGCAGATGATAATGGCATTAGTGGTGGTGCAGGTTTTTCATTATTTGACGATCCTCCTCAGACTGGAGTTATTTATGAAGGTCCGGCTAGTTTCCTGCCAAAGGGAAATATAACCACAAACCCTTCCTTGTCTGAAGAGAATTTAGGGCCAGCAGTTCCTACTGTTCCTGTAAATTCTAATTCCAAGGAAATTCAGGAATATGACTTAATTTGTAAAAGGATAGAGTTGTTAAAATTGGAACATGCGGAGAACGAGAAGATGAGGAGGCATGAGATAGAGATGGCTAACATTAATTTGGAAATGGCTAGGTTACAGGGGGCTCCAAACCAATTTAGTACCCCAAGAGGTAGTCACCCTGAAAGGTTTAATATTGGGGCTGCATTAAAATTGGTCCCCATTTTTGATGAAAAAAATGTTCCGGAATTCTTCAAGGCCTTTGAGAGGGTGTCTACACGATTGTCTTGGCCACCAGAGATGTGGACGGTGCTAATCCAGTGAAAATTGGTAGGCAAGGCAATCAGGGTATATAATGCCTTGGAGAAGGGATAGCCAGGGATTATCACAAGGTAAAGGCACTAATTTTAAAAGCATATGATTTGGTCCCTGAGGCATACCGATTAAAGTTTAGAAATTTTAATAAACATCCTTCCTTATCGTATGTAGAATTTGCCAGGTTCAAGGAGGAACAGTTTGACGACTGGTTGAAAAGTCGTCAAGTTGTCACTTTTTCTTCCTTGAGAGAACTAATGCTTTTGGAGGAGTTTAAGAAATCTTACTCCAAAGAACTAAGAATTTATTTGGAAGAAGTAAAGGTCACTAATTTAGGTAAGGCAGCTCAAGTGGCTGACGAATTTGTCTTGACTCATAGAACAGGTACAGGCAATTTCGTCAGCAAAGATAAAAATAATAATGTAGTAGAGTCAGCGAATTTTCATAAAGGAGTAAGAGGTGATAATAATAAGCCTAAGAATTCAGTGGTTCAAAATAATTTCCCTACTAGTAACAATGGAAGATTCACGGGTAAACCTGGTACTCGTGTATTTTCCAATGGAGGTAATTCTGGAACGAGAAACAATAATGTGAAGACTTGTTTCTGGTGTAAGAAACCCGGTCATTTCCAAGCTCAATGTCAAGCCAGAACAAATTATCTTCAAAAAAATAATACTGTGGCTTTAATGCCAAGTACATCTCCTGACGTAAAATAACCCATAATTAGTAGTGATAGTGGTAGTAATTGTACGCCTGGAGATGGAAATAATAATCCACAGGAATGAC
The DNA here is from genome assembly GCF_036898095.1 of Palaemon carinicauda. Taxonomy (NCBI): domain Eukaryota; kingdom Metazoa; phylum Arthropoda; class Malacostraca; order Decapoda; family Palaemonidae; genus Palaemon; species Palaemon carinicauda. The sequence goes on along the minus strand of NC_090728.1, from coordinate 120,846,729 downwards.
TGAAGTATGATAAATACATATGGCCTGGTAAAGTAATATATAATTCTGTCATTATTGATGTTAAGTTCTTGAGAGATACAGGGTCTGCTCGTTCGTTGGTGCTGGAAAGCAGTTTGAAGGGTTTGGTGAAGTATTCAGGGAACTTTATTGTTCTGGGAGGTTTCCCGAACACAATAGTTTCGGCTCCTTTAGCAGAGGTAATGTTGTCATTTCCTGGGTATTATGGAAAGATCGAGTTGGCCGTTGTTGAGAGTCTTCCTATAGCTGGTATGGATGGCATATTAGGAAATGATATGGTTAATAGTGATGGCCAGGAATTATTTCCAATATTGTCAATCAATAAGTGTCCAGTGGCGGTTACCACTAGAGCTGCAGCAAGAGCTGCAGACTTATTAAATAATGATGAAGAGTTAAATTTGAGTAGTTTAGAAGTAGACGTAGATGTAGGAAGACCCGGGTTAGTAGTAAGTAATGTAGTAAGTAGTGATAATATAATTCCAGATTGGGATCGAACAGCTTTTATTGAAGCCCAGAAAAGAGAGTATAATTTTAATTTGGGTGATACTTCTGACTTGACAAAGCCTCGATTCTGGGTTAAAAAGGGCCTGTTATATAGAGTGACTCGTCCCCTGGTTGCTAATGATCCCCAAATGTCTCGTATTGAGCAAATAGTGGTGCCTTCTCACTTTCAGAGACAAATATTAAATATATCTCATGATGATGCATTCTCTGGTCATTTTGGTGTCTGGAAGACGTTCCGTCGGTTGGCTAAATGTTTTTGGTGGCCAGGAATGAAATCGTCAGTAAAACAATATGTGAAAGAATGTCCAGTGTGCCAAGTGGTAGGTAAACCTAATCAGACAACTGTAAAAGCACCTTTATATCCTATACCAGCCATTGGCGAGCCATTTAGTGAGCTAGTAGTTGATATAGTAGGTCCCCTGCCTAAAACTAAAACAGGTTTTGTATATTTACTGACTGTGATGGATCGGGCATCGAGATTTCCCGAAGCCATTCCCATGAAGAAAATCACATCTAAGGCTATATTTGATCAATTGGTAATTTTCTTTTCGAGGTATGGAATCCCTCGTAAGATACAAACTGATTGTGGAACTAATTTTACTAGTAAGGAATTTCGAAGTAAGTGTGCAGGTCTGGCCATTCTGCACACTACTAGTGTTCCTTACCACCCAGAGAGTCAGGGAGTGGTGGAAAGATTCCATCAAACTCTTAAATCAATTTTAAGGAGATTTTGCTATGAGCATGGAGAGGAATGGGATAAAGGTCTTCCTTTTGCTCTCTTTGCTCTTAGAAGTCATCCAAATTCATCCACCGGCGTGGCTCCTTTTGAGTTAGTCTTTGGACATAAAATAAGGGGTCCTTTAGAAATTCTATATGAAATTTTGGAGTACGATCAAATAAAGGAGACGAACGTGGGTGAATTTGTTGATAACCTTAAAGAAAAACTTTCTAGCGCCTGGAAGTTTGCTAGAGAAAATTTAGCTAGCTCTCAGGCTGCTATGAAAAGTAATTATGACAAGAAAACTCGAGCACGGTCATTTGAGCCTGGGGAATTAGTTTTGGTGTTGGGTACTGATTCGGATAACTTCCTTGAACCCAGGTATAAGGGACCTTGGAAGGTGTTGAGGAAGTTATCCGATCTTAATTATGAATTAGAAGCTCCCGGGACCAAACGAAAGTGTCGAATTTTTCACATTAACCGACTGAAACCTTATCTCTAGTAGATCTAATACTTTGGAAACCGGGTATGAATCAGTTTTTTTGGTGGCAGAGGTGCTTCCTGATGGATCTGAGGAAATAATTAATCAAGTACCTTCGGATGCTCTATCTAAGAATGTGCAATGTTTGGATGGGCTGGATGAGCATCTGAAGCATCTTGATCTAAATCAAAAAAGGGAAATGGAAGGATTAATTCATTCTTTTTCAGATTTGGTTAGAGACTCTCCCGGATTGACTAGTTTAATTAAGCATGATGTGGTAGTAGGAAAAGCTTCACCAATTAAACAAAGCCCTTATAGACTAAATCCCACTAAAATGGATATAATCAATAAGGAAATAGAATATATGTTGAAGCATGATTTGATACAACCTTCTGTTAGTCCTTGGAGCTCCCCTATAGTATTGGTAAAGAAATCCGATGGACAGTATCGGATGTGCGTCGACTATCGTAAGGTTAATACGTATACTAAAAATGATTCCTTTCCCCTTCCTAGAATTGACGACTGCATAGACCGCATTGGTTCAGCAAAGTATATCACAAAATTGGATTTGCTCAAGGGCTACTGGCAAGTTCCTTTGTCGGATCAAGCAAGAGAGATTTCAGCATTTGTCACCCCATTCGGCTTGTATGAATGCAAGGTCATGCCTTTTGGGATGAGGAATGCTGCTTGTACTTTTCAAAGATTAATGAACCGTGTGGTCTGTGGATTAGAAGGTACTGAGATTTACATTGATGATCTTGTTGTCCACAGTAATGATTGGAAAACTCATTTACTCAGATTACGTAATGTTTTTGAAGCTCTCCGTGCTGCGGGTTTAGTCATTAACCTCGCTAAATGCGAATTTGGTAAGGCTAAAGTTGTGTATCTGGGTCATGAGGTTGGTCTGGGTCATATAGCCCCAAAACAGGCTAACGTCGAGGCTATAACTAATTTAAAGAGACCTGGCAATGTCAGAGAAGTTCGAAAGGTGTTGGGTATGATGGGTTATTATAGAAGGTTGGTTAGGAACTTTTCTGACATTGCCCGTCCCCTGAATGATCTTTTACAAAAAAAATAAGAAATTCATTTGGACTAGTGATTGTGAAGAAGCATTCATAAGAATCAAGACTATTCTCATGTCTAAACCTATTTTGGTTTCTCCGAATTTACAAGCTCCCTTTATAATTGCTGTTGACGCTAGTGATATAGGTATTGGAGGAGTTCTCTTTCAAAGGGGTGAAGACAGGGAGGTGTACCCAATATCCTACTACAGCAAAAAGTTGTTAACGGCAGAGCGTAAGTATTCAACTATTGAGAAAGAGGCTCTCGCCCTGATCCGTACCATATCTCATATTAAACCATACTTAACTAATCTTTCTTTTCCAGTGGAGGTATGGACGGATCATAATCCGTTAGTGTTTATTGTACGGATGAAAGGGTCTAACCAAAGAATTTTACGCTGGGCCTTGCAACTGCAAGAGCTCAACTTGGTAATTAAGCATATTAAAGGATCTGATAATAAGATCCCGGACACCTTGTCTAGGATGTAAAGTGTTTTTTTGTTTTTTTGGTCTCCCTGCCTCTTTTGCCCTGCTCGTTCCTCTTTGTGTTCATTTAGAGTGAAAGCAAGTGCTAACTTTATGGTTTATTCCGACATCGTTCCGTTGTTTCGTTTATTTATGCGATATTTTTTTTTTCCCAGTGTTATTTTTAGTTTAAGTATTATCTGTAAGAAATATTCTGTTCTATATTAGTCTTAGTTTCATTATTAGCAGATAGATAGCTCTTTGTGCCATTTATCATGACTTTAAGTTTTAGCAAGGACTTTTGGAATTTCGGAACTTTATCATTTTCCGTGATTTAATACATTTTGCTCTTGGCTTTAGGTTTTTTTTTTCAGGTTCTGTGTTTAATTAAATTAGACTGTTTATATCTTTGTATATTTGAGTTATATTTAATGCTGACCTTTTTATTTCAGGATGTGTAATGCACCATTGTGTGTACTGTATTAGATAATCCAATGCATGTTTATATTAAGGTTATCTTTACTTTTGAGATTTATTTTATTTCTAAATTTAATTGATTCTTTAGGATGTATAAAAATTTTTACTCTATTTGATAAAAATTTTTTTGTAGGGGGAGAAAGGTATTAGATTAAAGTAAATTCATTATAATTTGATTATAAGTTGTTGATACTTTTCCAACCTTTTGATCTTGTTTTAGTTTTTAGTTTATTAATAAGCCAGCGTCAATCTTAGTTTGATGAACTCTGTAGAGAGTCATATGACTTCTCAGTTTTGTTTTTGTTTACCACCTTCTCCCCCGGTATTAGTGAAATACTGAAGTGCCTTATTAACGATCGCTGTTTTTCTCTCCTATGAGCTGTGTTGACTCGAGTGAAAGGCTTGATCGAATGGTGGTGATAAGTGACAGAGTTAGTTCGAGTTCCTACTCACAGTCTGACGCTTTGCCACTTCATCTTGGTGACCTTTGGAGTTTTTGAAGCACTTACTTCTCTACTTTGTGTGTGGTCGCTGGTGTTTGTCACCCGCGGCATTCATCGGCCACGTCCCTTCCCTCGTTCGTCGGAGGATTTGCGAACGAGTTGGCCCGTTTCTACTGAGAACGGTGCGGTTTGCGACGTGCGAGATCCGTTGAAGTCCCGGATTCTCGGAGGCTACCACCCTTGGCGTTCCTGTGGCATTTTGGATTGCCTTCGGGCATTGCAGCGATCCAGTTGACCTGCTCATCAGCGTCAGTGAGTTCTTGGAACTCGTGGAGATACGTAGGGCGGCATACTACAGGTATGAGATATTTCTATTGTTATTTACGACGATCGTGGATCGCAGAGTACCTGTAGGTGTGCACTCCCTTGTTTGCAGTACGGTCTTCTGGACCCTGGATGGCCTGATGTGACAATCTACCGAGCTTTTTGTGATTATTCTCTGTGTAAATTTGTAAGATTATTTGGTTTTTGTGATTTATCATTTATTAAGTTAAGTTTAACATTTAAGTTAGTTTGTTTGTGCTAGGTAGGAATAATATTAAGTTTCTCATTTATTTTCTCTTCCTTCTATCTATCTTAGTTAGTTAGGTTAGTTTTTCTGGCCAGTGATTTTGAAAGGTAGCTGCCTGAAATGTTGTATTTAACGTCTTCCTATTTCTTAGTCTAGGGATTAACTTAGTTGTAGGTGATCTTTTAAAGATCTTAAGGTTGGTTTGCCCGCAATTTGTGTATTCATTAATTTTGTTTATTATCATTACCAACCATTACTTATATTTTTTTTGTTTGTAAATAAATATTGTAACTTTTGTTGAGGTGTTTGTTCTTTTGCTCCCAAATTGCTGTGTTACATTTTTACTGACCGCAAATTTCTGAATAGAAAGAACCCTTGAAATTACGGCCGTAAATACGGTCGTAACAATATATATATATATATATATATATATATATATATATATATATATATATATATATATATATATATATATATTTATATATATGTATATATATATATATATATATATATATATATATATATATATATATATATATATATATATATATATATATATATAAATTATTTAATTTTTTGTAAATATCTTATTTTGATAATTAATGAAAATAGATAAAACTTTGAAACTTGAGTGATTAAACCCTTAATGAAATGTACATAAGTGTAACTGATAAACTTACGTCTTTTAGCTCACATGAGGTTTTCGAACAGATAAACTTCACTGCTATAACCTAAATATATCAGGGCCACCTACAAAAATTTATATTTAACAAATACTTACTTTAACACAATACATTTGAAATATCATTCAATGGATTCGTTAATGTTTGAACACACTACACATGATGCATGTTGGATAGAAATCGATAATCACGTTTGAGAGGGCTACCACCTGATGCACTTGAGAGGAGAAATGGCGTATTTGGCTCTATCAAAGGGTCAGTCTTCATCTCTTCTACTAATAATTTTAGAATGATTTATTGTTAATTTGTTCTCTTCATTTATTTATTTCCTTATTTCCTTTCCTCACTGGGCTATTTTTCTCTGTTGGAGCCCCTGGGCTTATAGCATCTTGCTTTTCCAACTAGGGTTGTAGCTTGGATAATAATAATAATAATAATAATAATAATAATAATAATAATACTGCTTATGCAATCCAGGGATCTTAATATATGACTTACTTATTCTGGAAGCTTCGGGGGCTGTGTATACAGCGCCAAAGTAGC
>NC_090728.1:120823265-120825765 GCF_036898095.1 Palaemon carinicauda | reverse complement strand
ATCCCCGAGAGAGATATGGAAATTGTGACTGGCGACTTTAATGCTAAAGTTGGAAGCAATAATCAAGGGATAGAGGATGTGATGGGTGTCAAAGGTCTTGGCGAAGTTGTAAATGAAAATGAAGCATATTTCATAGGTTTTTGTTCAGATAACAATCTGTTCATTGGAGGTACTTTTTTCCAACATAAGAAGATCTATAACTATGCATGGACTTCACCATGTAGCAATTACAAAAATCATATAGATCACATTGCCATTATTAATAAAGAGAGAAAGAGGACTCTGAAAAATGTAAGAAGCTATAGAGGTGCAGATATTGGTAGTGATCACCAGCACCTCATTGCCATACTGAAATTAAAACTGAAAGCACCCAACAGAAAGATAGATAGAATACCAAGATTTAATACAACTAAGCTTTTAGAGGAAGAGCATAGAGAAAAAATTGCAATTGAATGTAGGAATTTATTTGCAGTCTTAGAGACTTTAAGAGACGAGGAACAGACAATTATTGAAGAATGATGTGATGCTAAGAACATATATCAGTCAGTTGGTAGTGAAGTATTGGGACAAACAGTTAAAAAGAGAAAGCCATGGATATCGAATTTTACTTGGGATACTGTAAAAAGGAGGCAAAGACAGAAATTTATTGTTGAAATTCTTGGAGGAGGTAATGATAATTACAAGGTAGAGCATGCTAAGTATTCCAATATTTACATCGAGGTCAAAAGAAAAGCCAGGAATGACTGGAGAGAGTATTTAGACAGTAAAGCAGATGAGACTGACAGAGCTATGAATTCAGGAAGTGACTATGGTGTAAGAATTGCTCACAGAATTATTAATTAAATCTCTACTGGGGCAAAGAAGAAGAAACATATACTCATCAAAAAGGTAGATGGCTCTGTTATAGCACCAAAAGATAAAAAAAAAAAAAAAAGATAACGTTGGATGGAACACTTTAGAAACGTTATGTATAGGGCATATGGAGGGAATAATTTGATTGATAAACATGAAGCTCAGGAAGATCTTGATATGCACATGAATGAAATTAGTGTTTGGAGTCCAAGCTATCCTAGAAAAACTATAGGGATGGAAATCCCCTCGATACGATGGAATAACTGCTGAGATGATACTGGCCGAAAATGAAGAGGCTCCCACACTACTTATAAGATTATTTTGTAGAATGTGGCATGAATAGGAAAAACCTGATGACTGTGAGCTAGGAGTGTTGGTGAAAATAACTAAAAAGGGAGACCTGACTGATTGCAATAATTACAGAATGCATAACACTAACGTCAGTTGTTATGAAAATATCTAGTATGCTTATTTTTAAGAAACTGGGGAGAAAGATTGATGAAAAGCTAAGAGATTTACAAGAAGGATTTAGAAAAGTTAGAGGTTCAATGACCAGATTCTCATTTTGAGACATGTTGTACAGCAATGTGGAGAAGAGAAAAATCCCCTGTTGCTGGTATTTGTGAACCATGAAAAAGCCTTTGATAGTGTGCACCGGCCAATTTTGAGCAGAATCCTGCTTTATTGAAGAATTCCTCTTAAATATGTATATTTCATTAGGTCTTCATGAACATAGAAAGTGCAAAGTTATTATTGATGAAGAATTATGAATGAAGTTTCCAGTGAACAGCGGAGTACGCTAAAGGAATGTGTTGTCACCTATGTTTTTAATCCTCCTTGTGGACTTTGTAGTGTGTAGAACAGTCAGAGATGGTGGAGAAGAATTGGATTGGATTGGTGATAGGATTTTAGCAGACCCAAAGTATGCTGATAATCCTATCCTTCCTAGCAGAATACCACATGATTTGCAATGCTTGCTTACCAGAATGCATAAAATATCACACGAGATGGCGCTGAAAATGAATAGAAGAAAGACAGAGATGATGAGAACGGAGTATACAATGGAAGATGAAATATCATTGGAAGAAGAAAAGATTAATAAGGTAAAATCATTTAAGTACTTGGGAAATATGATGTCCAATTACAGTTTAGTGGAAAATTTAACAAAGTAAATCACACACGGCTAGGTTAAGTAAAATTTGGAAATCGAAATTTCTAAAATATCATTTAAAAAAATTAACATACATATTATATGAGGGGAGGTATATTGTTTTGTCATTTTAATGGAATAGGTACGGGATATGGCATAGAAACTTTTATGATAAGAGATATTTGAAATTGTACTATGGATAGGAAGATAAGAATAGGACATATAATAATAGTTTAAGTGTATCATTTCAGGAAAATATTAAAAAAAAAATAGGTTATAGTGATTAAACTGTAATGAACTTCTTAATCCTTTACCATAGTTAACTAGAATTATAAAACAGATGAAGGGAATAGAAGATTGACGTGTATTACACACGGCCAACAGAATGGCGTCCATAAAATGTATAGTCCCTGAGAATGAGGACCTTGTTCTCTGAAGCTATATAGTTCAAGGTTTGAGTGAGCTACGAGGGCAAATCGTACTAACAACCAAATACAG
>NC_090728.1:120798265-120800765 GCF_036898095.1 Palaemon carinicauda | reverse complement strand
CTTCGCTTATAGATTTAAGATCCTTTACTATGATTCTACTCGAATCTCATATGTAAGTTGGGGTAGCCAATGCACAACGTTCATTATGAAAACCTTATCTGAGGTTATTATAAAATATCATGGACCTCCATTCTTTGATGAGAAAAGAGTCCATAAGCATCAGTGACCTTCAGTTGTGAAATATAATACGTCATTAATAAAAAAAATATGATTAATATTTTTTGTCCTCTATAACTTTAATCATATTCAATCTAGAGAGGAAAAGATCTGTCAACATTTTTATATCTTTCCCTGTAGAATTATGAAGCTAATTGCTCTTTACAGTCCTGACAAAGTTTACACTCTACTTTTTTGTATGTTTCAGAGTTAGCACCTATAAGTAAAACATGCTCAAGAAGATTGTTATTTATAATCATTTTTGTTTTTAACTTCATTCTGTTGATACCTTAATGAACTTTAATAAGCCAGAGCTAATAAAGGATACTATACTCTGACAGATTAAAAAGAAAAAAAAAAAGAATATTTAGATAGATATCTTGATAACTGCTACGAAAATCAATAACATACATAATATGTCGGTAGATGTATTGTCATATTTTTTCTTCTTTTCAAATATATTTGAAATGGTAATACAATAGTATTTTTTTTTTATTGGAAATCAATTTTCATTTTAATGGGCCTAAAAACATATTGCTTATTTGATGGATTTAAGTAAGGTTTAATAGATTTGAATTGGGGATTTTATATTGAGAGATAGGGAAACTTCAACTCTTGAAGGTTAATTGCATACTTTTTAAATATAGAAAGCTAATTGTTATATAACGAGTGTATATTTTCAGTAGCGATTCTCTCCTTTTCATGAATTAAAGTGTATCGTAAAAGTAAGAATTTTTATGTAGAAATTAAACTATGCAGAAATAAATGGTCACTTTAGAAGAATGGACCGGTGAATTGTTAATGGATTTATTTGTCTGGTGACGGTTAAAAAAAAAAATTACATTGTTTGTTACGCAGAGTTAATTCAATGACACAAATTGATAGATTTTGTTGTTAAAATGCGTTACGGTGTTTATCGACGCCTATTCTAGAAAGATTCCATGCAGGCATGTTTTGAGGCTTTTAAAAAAGAAAACATCGTATGAAAGTCTTACCTCCTCCCCATATTGTAATCATCATGAATAGTATATATTATCATAGGGAAAGTTTTATTTCTAGAAGAATATCAACTAGTAATGGCATGGGTCTCCTACACTGTTTGAAAAACCTTAATTTCAAAGGGAAATTTTTCGTAGAATTATACTGTTCTCAGCCGTATTTCAGAAAAATGCAAAAAACCTTAATTTTACCTTACTTTGTTATCTTTTAGGGATTCGTGACCATAACATCACTTCTTAATATATCGATTTTTAAAACAGTGAAATTCCTGGAATAAACTTGCCAGATATTTACCATTTTCATGAAAAATTTGGTAGTGTATATTGTGCGAATCATAAAATCATCCACGATATCATAATGAATTGCTATCATTCGATCATAGTGAACTGGGGCAGCCATCCCTTTTCGGATCAGCTTTGTTGTTAATGGAATCCTTTTAGCCCCATTAAAATTTCGGTAGTCTAAATTTCCGGCATTGCCTGATAACATATAATTAATTTCAATAGAATGGAATCTGCACGCAAAAAGGCTAATGTAGTTGTGGTAATTGTATTGACAATCTCATTCACATTCCCGATATAGTGTAAGCCATATACATTTTTTTCCTATGTAGATCGTTAAAGGTGGAGTAAATTGTAAGCAACGAATAGTGATTTTTGTCTGTAACCGTTTAAATAAAAATCATTTTACGACAGATGTAATTCGCACAAGCAAGGATTACTTAATTTATGGGTAGTGCAAGAGTTTTGTCTGAGTAATGGTCTATATAATACATAGATATGCAATGCTAAAAAAACCTATTATTAATCGGAAATTCTCTGTAAAAAAAAAAAAAAAAAAAAAAAAAAAAAAAACATATATACTGTTCTCTTCCGTATATCATTAGATAGAGGTGACTGTAATTTTTACCCTACTTTGTCACCATCTTTTACGTGTTGGTGAACGTAATATCTCTACTTAACGTCAATATGTCAATTTTTTTTTTTCAAAACGGTAAATGGCTAACAACAATTATTTCAGCATTGTTACCGTATCTTATGGCAAATTTGTAACAGTGTAAATAAACATATATTCATATAATTATTACAATGATCTCCTACATCAGCTATACATAAACTTAAAGTCCCAGATAGGGAATGGTTATCATCACTGTTAAATTATCTGATAATTTTAAACTCAGGGTAACGACAAAGCAGAAAATCCCTTAGCGATGTCACATCTCCCAAGCATTTTGTTTGAAGAGACTTTTTTGACTCGCATTTGGTATTTTACATATCATGAGACCCAAACGATAAAGTTTGATGAATCTGTTAATAGCAGATATCCATTTTCAAGTCGGATAATA
>NC_090728.1:120788265-120793265 GCF_036898095.1 Palaemon carinicauda | reverse complement strand
CAGAAGAGTATAGGGAGGTAACGGCAGAATATGATTAGAAATGAAACTATAGGAGAGATTACTGGAGTTCCTTAAGTGGATGAGATGGTATTGAGGGGCAGATGGAGATGATTAGGTCAGGCCTTTCGTACTCTTTATGAGAGATTAGTTCAACAAACTTTCAAATGGGCTCCACAAGGCAGTAGAAGAAGTGGAAGACCCAGGCCTACATGGCTGAGGACTATGAAGCGTGAAGTAGGCGAAGACGACTAGTGAAGTATTGATTTAAGAGCTTAAGGTAGCGATGAATGGTGAAATCTAACTGAGGCTTTCAGAGTTAACAGGCGTAGGAGGAGATGATCATGGTTAGGAGTAATTCACATATAATACATAATAGAGAGTAATAATAGATAACTGAGTACTTTTGGATTATATGTTAAGGGTTATTTAATCATTAAATCATAAAATATTTTAGGAGAGAGCAGTGAATTAAACTTCAGCTGGACAACTCCTTTATATAAAGGGAAGTTCCTAATGTAAGACAGAACATGTAGCAAAGCAATCACCCTAATGAGCAAAACGCCCATAAAAAATAATGAATTTGGAAAAATTAAAGCACCATATGAGTAACGACCGAAGCAATTGGATTAATGGACAAATTCTTAAGGATCATGAAAAAATCTCACAATTTTTATTTAGTCCAAATGAAGAGGGTTTGAAAAAGTGGCAGAAATAAATGAATATGTTTTCTACATGGATGGGAAGTTTACGAATAACAAAAGAATGCAAAGGTAATGCTTGAAGACATTATATATATATATATATATATATATATATATATATATATATATATATATATATATATATATATATATATATATATATTTATATATATATATATATATATATATATATATATATATATATATATATATATATATATATATATTTATGTATGTATATATATATATTTATATATATATATATATATATATATATATATATATATATATATATATTTATGTATGTATATATATTTATATATATATATATATATATATATATATATATATATATATATATATATATATATATATATATATATATATATATATATATATATATATATATATATATATATATATATATATATATATATATATATATATATATATATATATATATATATATATATATATATATATATATATATATATATATATATATATATATATATATATATATATATATATATATATATATATATATATAACACTTCTCTTTTTCATTCATTATGTAATGGTATATGAATATAAATGTTATCCGATTAAAGTGTCCGATAAGGTTTGTTGTAAGTCTGGTTTCCTTTTGGACATACCTCGCAGTCATTCCCTTGATAAGTACCAAAATTACAGACGCTATTGCATTTATGAATCAATGTTTCCAATCTTTTCTTGACCAGGTGGGCATGAGTCTTTTTATAGTTTTATATATGACATATTTGTTTTTGACGTTAATAGTTTATATATGACATATCTGTTTTGACGTTGTTACTTTTTTTTAGATTGATTTATTCTCTTCATTTATTTATTTTTCTTATTTCCTTTCCTCACTGGGCTATTTTTCCCTGTTGGAGCCCCTGGGCTTATAGCACTTTGCTTTTCCAACTAGGGTTGTAGCTTGGACAGTAATAATAATAATAATAATATATATATATATATATATATATATATATATATATATATATATATTATATATATATATATATATATATATATATATATATATATATATATATATATATATATATATATACATATATATATATATATATCCCTTTCATTAGTGATATTCGCTCCAAGAGTTAGAATTCTGGGTACCTTAAGGTAAATTCTCTGGGAATATCGCTGTAGTTGTAATATACCCTAGGAAGCTACCCTATAGCAACTTCCATCACGACGACATGGCTTGAGCCCTGAATTGAAATTCCTGTGAGACATCATCAAAGAGATGGAGCTGGGGGGAGAGTGACTGCTCCCCGCACTCTAGTTTTGGGGTGTTTGAATGTGCGTGGATGTAGTACGATAGAGAGTAAAAGATTTGAGATTGGAAGTATGTTTAGAAGTAGAAGGATGGATGTATTGGCCTTGTGTGAGACAAAGATGAAAGGAAAGGGTGAAGTGATGTTTGGTGAAATGTCTGGTAGAGTGTCTGGGATTGAAAGGGGAAGAGCGAGAGAGGGTGTGGCTTTATTGCTGAGTGAATGGATAACAGGTAAAGTAGTGGAATGGAAGGAGATATCATCTAGGTTAATGTGGGTAAGGGTTAGGTTGGGTAGGGAATGTTAGGCGTTTGTCAGTGCGTATGGGCCAGGTAGTGAGAAAAGTGAAGAAGAGCGGAATGAGTTCTGGAATGAATTAACTAGGTGTATAGAAGGACTGGGTAGAAGGAATTATGTAGTTGTTATGGGTGACTTAAATGCTAGAGTGGGCGCTGGAGAGGTAGAAGGTGTCATTGGGAAGTATGGCGTACCAGGTGAAAATGAGAGTGGTGAGAGACTGGTAGATATGTGTGTTGAACAAGAGATGGTAATAAGAGCTAGCTTTTTTAAAAAGAAAGATAAAAATAAGTATACATGGGTAAGAGTGGCTAATAAAACCGGGGGGTAAAAAGTAAATATCAGGAAAGGTTGAAAATGGCATATGACGAGGTGAGAGTAAGAGAAACTTGTAATTTAGAGGAGTGGAAGTTAGCAAAAGAAAATTTTGTTGGGATTGCAAGTGATGTATGTGGCAAGAAGGTTGTTGGAGGCAGCATGAGGAAGGGCAGTGAATGGTGGAATGAAGGAGTGAAGGTAAAAGTTGAAGAGAAAAAGAGGGCTTTTGAAGAATGGCTGCAGAGTAATAGTATAGAGAAGTATGAAAAATATAGAGAAAAAGGTGGAAGTAAAGCGCAAGGTACGTGAGGCAAAGAGGGCAGCTGACCTGAGGTGGGGTCAGGGACTGGGTCAGTCATATGAAGAGAATAAGAAGAAGTTTTGGAAAGAAGTGAAGAGAGTAAGGAAGGCCGGCGCAAGAATTGAAGAGACAGTGAAAGATGGAAATGGAAGGTTGTTAAAAGGAGAGGAGGCAAGGAAAAGGTGGGCGGAATATTTTGAAAGTTTGCTGAATGTTGAGGATGATAGGGAGGCAGATATAATTGCTGTTCCATGTGTTGAGGTGCCAGTGATGGGAGATGAGAATGAGAGATAGATTACAATAGAGGAAGTGGGGAGAGCACTAGATGAAACGAGAGTAGGAAAAGCATCTGGTATGGATGGTGTGAAAGCTGAGATGTTGAAGGAAGGGGGTGGGACTGTACTTGAATGGTTGGTGAGATTGTTTAATGTGTGTTTTGTGTTGTCAATGGTACCAGTAGATTGGGTCTGTGCATATATTGTACCATTATATAAGGGTAAGGGAGATGTGCATGAGTGTTGTAATTCAAGAGGTATTAGTTTGTTGAGTGTAGTTGGAAAAGTGTATGGTAGAGTACTGATTAATAGGATTAAGGATAAAACAGAGAATGCAATCTTGGAAGTACAGGGTGGTTTTAGAAGAGGTAGGGGTTGTATGAATCAGATTTTTACAGTTAGGCAGATATGTGAGAAATATTTAGCAAAAGGTAAGGAGGTGTATGTTGCGTTTATGGATCTGGAGAAAGCATATGATAGAGTTGATAGGGAAGCAATGTGGAATATGATCAGGTTATATGGAGTTGGTGGAAGGTTGTTGCAAGCAGTGAAAAGTTTCTACAAAGGTAGTAAAGCATGTGTTAGAATAGGAAATGAAATGAGCGATTGGTTTCCGGTGAGAGTGGGGCTGAGACAGGGATGTGTGATGTCGCCGTGGTTGTTTAACTTGTATGTTGATGGAGTGGTGAGAGAGGTGAATGCTCGAGTGCTTGGACGAGGATTAAAACTGGTAGGCGAGAATGATCATGAATGGGAGGTAAATCAGTTGTTGTTTGCGGATGATACTGTACTGGTAGCAGACACAGAAGAGAAGCTTGACCAGCTAGTGACAGAATTTGGAAGGGTGTGTGAGAGAAGGAAGTTGAGAGTTAATGTGGGTAAGAGTAAGGTTATGAGATGTACGAGAAGGGAAGGTGGTGCAAGGTTGAATGTCATGTTGAATGGAGAGTTACTTGAGGAGGTGGATCAGTTTAAGTACTTGGGGTCTGTTGTTGCAGCAAATGGTGGAGTGGAAGAAGATGTACGTCAGAGAGTCAATGAAGGTTGCAAAATGTTGGGGGCAGTTAAGGGAGTAGTAAAAAATAGAGGGTTGGGCATGAATGTAAAGAGAGTTCTATATGAGAAAGTGATTGTACCAACTGTGATGTATGGATCGGAGTTGTGGGGAATGAAAGTGATGGAGAGACAGAATTTGAATGTGTTTGAGATGAAGTGTCTGAAGAGTATGGCTGGTGTATCTCGAGTAGATAGGGTTAGGAACGAAGTGATGAGGGTGAGAACGGGTGTAAGAAATGAGTTAGCGGCTAGAGTGGATATAAATGTGTTGAGGTGGTTTGGCCATGTTGAGAAAATGGAAAATGGCTGTCTGCTAAAGAAGGTGATGAATGCAAGAGTTGATGGGAGAAGTACAAGAGGAAGGCCAAGGTTTGGGTGGATGGATGGTGTGAAGAAAGCTCTGGGTGATAGGAGGATAGATGTGAGAGAGGCAAGAGAGCGTGCTAGAAATAGGGAATGTTTGGCGAGCGATTGTGACGCAGTTCCGGTAGGCCCTGCTGCTTCCTCCGGTGCCTTAGATGACCGCGGAGGTAGCAGCAGTAGGGGACTCAGCAGTATGGAGCTTCATCTGTGGTGGAAATGTGGGAGGTTGGGCTGTGGCACCCTAGCAGTACCAGCTGAACTCGGCTGAGTCCCTGGTTAGGCTGGAGGAACGTAGAGAGTAGAGTTCCCCTTTTTTGTTTTGTTTCTTGTTGACGTCGGTTACCCCCCCAAAATTGGGGGAAGTGCCTTT
>NC_090728.1:120784685-120787765 GCF_036898095.1 Palaemon carinicauda | reverse complement strand
ATATAGATACAAACACAACCATACACACAGACACACACACATACACACACACACACGCACACACACATATATATATATATATATATATATATATATATATATATATATATATATATACATATATATATATATATATGTATATATTTATATATATATATATATATATATATATATATATATATATATATATATATATATATATATATATGTGTGTGTGTATTTATATATTTATATGTATATAATTATAAATATACATGTAGATATATATACACACACATATATATATATATATATATATATATATACATATATTTATGTATACATACATATATATATATATATATATATATATATATATATATATATATATATATATATATATATATATATATATATATATATATAGATATATATATATATATATATATCTATATATATATATATATATATATATATATATCTATATATATGTATATATATATATATATATATATATATATATATATATATATATATATATATATATATATATATATATATATATATATATATATATATATATATATATAAAGAGAGAGAGAGAGAGAGAGAGAGAGAGAGAGAGAGAGAGAGAGAGAGCCTCACCTTACATTATTTCTTATTGCCTTATTTTATATTTTGGTTCTCCAGGTCCCTCAGTGTGAGGCACCTAGTATGTCCACCAGAGAGTTGCTAATTCATTTTCCGGTGTAATTTGCATCTTCCATTCTTGGATGCTCTAGGATGCATCTTCGGTATTTATTGTGCTTATTCATAAACACATCTACGCTCACTCCTGATATGTCTCATAGATGAGCTGGCAGCGAATTAAATAGTCGCAGCATTATCGATGCTGTTGCGTATTGGATTTATGTCCTGTACGCCTTACTCAGTTTTTCTGGTAACGTTTTGGGCACTACTAATCTACCTGGGCTTGCTCCTTCTGATATTTTAAGCTACATAATATTTTCATTAATTCCTTCGAATTGCTTCCATGGTTGTATTATCATGTAGCGTTCTCTTCTCATTTCTAGAATGTTTAGTTTTAAAAATTGCAGTCTTTCCCAGTATTCAAGGCCCTTAGCCTCGTCTATTCTAGCAGTATGGGACCTTTTTATACTCTCTATTTGTGCAATATCCTTGGTAGTGTGGGTACTATATCACATTTTAGTACTCGAGTGTACTACGTAGATATATTTTGTAAAGCATAATCCTGTGTAGAGTTTTTCTTGTTTTAAAGTGTCTGAATATCATTCCAATTTTTACTTTATATTTAGCCTACAGTACTGTTATTTAGTCGCTGCATAAAATATTCATGTTGAACATTACCCCAAGGACTTTAATTGCTTCCTTTTTTGTGATTGTGTCGCTATTAGTTGCCTATATGCATATACCATTCCTTCTCTGTTTCCATAGTTTATAGATTCGAATTCACCTGAGTTATATACCATCCTATTTATCTTCACCCATTCATATATTTTGTTTAGATCTCTTTGCAGTGAGTTACTATCTTCATCACAAGTAATTTCTCTACTCATTCTTGTATCATCGGCGAAACTTATCACTACAAAGTCTTTAACATCACTGTCTATGTCTGAGATTATAATAACAAACAGCAGTGCAGCTAATACAGTACCCTGCGGCACACCAGATATTACCTGAGCGTCATCTGATTTCTTGTCATTGGCAACCACTATCTGTTTTCTGTTTTACAGAAATTCTTTTAACCCTTTTCCTATCTTTCCCACAAAATTTTGCTTTCTCATTTTTTTCTCTAATATATTATGGTCCACCTTCTCAAAGGCTTTTGCAAAATCTAGATAGATCACATCTGTCTTTTTCATTTAACCTTTTTTTATATATGTTTTCATAGTGTTCTATCAGTTGGTTTTATGTATTTTTTTCCGGGCACAAAACAGTGTTGACCTATACTAAATGAATTATTTTTAACCATATTATTCATTATTTTATTTTTTATTACCATTTCATACACTTTCATAATATGTGATGTTAGACTAACAGGTCTATAATTGTTTGCCTCTAGTCTTGATCCACTTTTGAAAATAGGGGTTATATAAGGTAATTTATATTTAACATATATCTCGCTCATATCTACACTTCCTCTATGTAGTATTGCAAGCGGCTTTGCGATAGTGTGTGCAGTTTTTTTTAGCAAAATCACTGGAACTCCATCTGGTCCGTTCGCCGATCCATTTCAATTTTCGCTTATAGTTTGCACAATATCTGCTTCATTAATATCTATATCAGTTAGATATTCAACATTATCTTCTTTCATTTCTGTTTCATTATTCTCATTCGCAATGCTTGGCGTGAAGTAACTTTTATATATTTCTGCTAATATGTTGCATATTTCCTATTTTTTATTAATTTACCGTCTTTTAATTCTTAAAGGGGCTATTTCTAATCTCCCTTTATTCATCTTTTTTTGCATAGGGGTATAGTACTTATATGCTTTTTTTGGATATTTGGATGTGTCCTTTCTTCTAAGTCCCTTTTTTTTATTTTCTTTTGATTGTACGAGCTTTTGTTCTGCATTTTCTATCTTACTTTTTATTTCCATCATTTTCCATACATTTTTTCTTTTGAAAGATTTTTCTTTCACAAGCTAATTTTCTGGAATAAGATCCTTCTGTCTCTTGGTATGCATGTCTGATGTTTATTGTTTTTTTTTTGGTGCATATTTTTCCACAATTTTCTCCAGTATTTTGTACAGTATATCCGTATTTACCTGTATATTATCACTTATGAATTAATTTTTTCATTCTTTTTTTCAATTCGTCATTTATTTCTGACCATTTTATATGCTCACTATAAAAATTATATTTTCCATATCCTTCCATCGTTTTGTGCTCTGATTATCTCTGCGATCATTTGCTTTGGAATGGAGTATTAATTCTATGACATTCTGGTTTGAAATTCCCGTGTTATACACTATTATTTCTTTAACATAATTCACCTCATTCACAAATACTAAATCTAGGCCATTTTTCTTTCTTGTTGGAATGTGGTTTATTTGTTACATATTATGTTCTAATAGCATA
>NC_090728.1:120777185-120779685 GCF_036898095.1 Palaemon carinicauda | reverse complement strand
CTGCTGAGATAGCTTTGGTAGCACCTGAAGGTCGAAAACTTTTTGCTGAGTAAACCTTCCTAGGTGAACTTACTAAAGCAATAGATTCATTTAATATATTAGTGATAGCCTGGCTCGATAGAGCACCATATGGGTTCTTCAAAGATATAAAAACAGGTCCATTAGGCTTTCTAAAGTTCTGTGTTCTATACAAATAACATCTCATGGTACGAACAGGACATAAGTTTATTTCACTTGAGGTTGTTACATCAACTACAAACATGTGACTCTTACTATCATTTTTATTATCATGAATAATTATAGACATGCTACCATTTTCATTAAAGATTACCTGATCATATGTAAATGAATAGATATGAACTTTGCCTGACTCATCGACCATCACAACCTTGGGGGCAATGTCCGAGGGCTGTAACATGGTAACAATGGCTAGTAAACAAATACATTTTAATCTCAACTTTTTTACATCAATAGTGTGATTATCCCATTAAATGAAAAAATTTGAAAATTTATCAAGTGGCATAAAATTGGAAATCATTCTCGGGGTTTTAGTTCTTGATTTTACAATACTTAACACCAACTGCTTGATAAACACATCATTAGTAATGTCAATTTTGCAATGTGCAGTATATACATGAGACAGTGAGGACAATATACAGTTAAGCATTGATGAAGGTCTGTCACTCTGATGAAATAGCTAATAAACATTCTGCCAATATACTAGAAGTGGAAGGTGGAAAATCCTCCCCAAAATTATCACATAATAATTTAATTTTTCCAAGATACATATTATAATTATTTATTGTTGACTGTGCCCACCCAAATTTCAGTCTTGATGCTGCTTGAAGTGACCACCCCTGTTGAAGTGCCTGTTGTTTCCACAAACTCTCCAAGCAAACATTTTCCATCTTCTGTTTCGCAGTGGCTCTGGTATAACAGGATTCAGTTGAATAATTGCTTTCTTGAACACCCTGAGGGGTGGACATATTGACAACTGGGTTAGAGTTTTGAACCATGTCTGAGATGGCCACCATGGGGCTATTACTGTAGCATGTGCTCTCTGACCTTCTATTACTGAAAGAACTTTGTCTAAAAGTCTTATAGGTGGATTTACGAAGTTGTTCTCCCTTTTCCAATCCTTTTGTGCCAGAGCATCCAACTTCATACCATTGGGGTCGAAAAATCTTGTGTTGTAGATTGGTAGCTGTGTAGATGTCGCAGATGCGAACCTGTCTATTGTGTGAGGTCCCCATATCGAGTCCAAAAACTGGAACATCGGTCTTGACAACTTCCACTTGTGTTTGTCCAACATTCTTGATAACATATCCGCTTGGGTGTTTAGTTTGCCGCTCAAATGACGAGCAATAATTGTTAGATTATTTTGTATAGCCTCGGCCCATATTAACTTCGCAATTTCTGTCAACTCCACTACTGATCCACCCATGTGATTGATGTACGCTACTGTAGTGATGTTGTCTGATAAAACTTGAATCGTTTTTCCTTTTGGACTGGGAAGAAAGGCTCTTACACTTAGAAGAACCGCCATCAACTCTCTTACATTGGAGTGTTGGTAAGACATCTCTGGGTCCCAGAAACCCTGAGTTGTCTGTTCTTTGTAATGCCCTCCCCAACCAAGTTGGGATGCGTCTGTCACCAGCTGGCCGTCGACTTCTGAGGATAATATTACTTTCCCATTCCATTTTGCTAATGATTCATACCACCACAAGAGATCTTTCTTGGCACATGAGTCCAGTTCTAGTTGAGATTCCCATGTATTTTTTTGTTTGATCAACTTGTACACATTTCTTAGCATTAATCTGCCTGCCAATACTGCTTTACAAATAAAATTGCACTGGCCAGCGATTTTTGACAAAACTCTAGCAGACACTGACTTTTGAGTTAACACCCTTTTAATGTCTTTCCTAACTTTAGAAATCTTAGTACTAGGTACCTTTAGCATTGGTATTCCATTATCTTGAGTTTCTAAGAGTAGGCCTAAATATTCTATTGTAGACTTAGGAATTAATATGGATTTTTCAAAGTTGATTTTCCAACCAAGGTCAGTAAGTGTGTCTACTACCACTTCAGTATCTAGTAGTAGTGTGGATTTAGGACCACATAACAGGAAGTCATCAACATAAAGTATTAACCTGATGCTGCATTATCTTAGATACTTCACAACTGGCCTCAAAACTTTTGTAAATATATGTGGTGCAATAGAACATCCAAAATTTAAAACATTCCAAACATAATATTGGCCTCTCCATTTAAACCCAAAATATTTCCTGAAGTCACGTCTAATAAGTATATGATGAAAACCGTCTTTCAAATCAACACTAACATAAGAATCACCATTCTTTACAACGTTCGGTAAACATGATATGTCTTCATATCATGTCTTTGGTACTTCAATAAACTGATTGACAAATCTCATATCACTAATCAATCTGTATTTTTCTTTTCCTTTCCTTCTAGTACATCCTATAGGTGACACACATAG
>NC_090728.1:120764685-120767185 GCF_036898095.1 Palaemon carinicauda | reverse complement strand
GGTTAATAGTCCTGTTTTTGTGATTCGTATAGGTTTAAAACTACCGGTATTTGACCGAATGTCGTGAAAATTGGTGGGATGATTAGCCATTTACCCAAGGATATTTTGAATATATTTTGGGAGGGCTTGGGTTTAAAGTCAAGGCCCAATGTCACGAGAAAGTAAAATATAGAATATGTTAACATAAGTGAAAAAGATCATTAAAATTAGATTTTATCATCCTTTCTTCAAGTAAAACATATCCGATTGTTCTCCCGATAAATAATGTGGGAAAAATAAACTGATATTTCTATACTAAAGTATGGAATATGAGAAGTGGTTCGTCCAACTAACTCTTGAAAATCTGTTTAAAATGTCTAAAAAAAAAACATCAGATGATTCGTCTCTAAGCGGGAGCTATTCCTCAAATCTTCCGTAAAATTTTCTAATCTAAATGCTGATGGCAGTCGTCACTCTAAAGACTGCATGTCCTCAGTGTGTCAGGGCTAATACTTAAGAGGACTAAAGATGAGTTTAAAGGATTTGTGAGTTGAAAGGATCGGGATCTTTTTACTCCCTTACAGATTTGCGTTATTTACAAGGAATTTATTCCTATTTTATGAGTAACAGGTGTCTTTTTTTTCTTAACATTGTTGTCATTGTATAAAGAAGTGGTTTCGTCTTCGAGCGTTTCTAATTCTTAGTTAAAAGAGTCATTGGATACTTGCCTAATATTCTATGTAAAATCATTTACAAAAACATTGCTATTGTAACCTGCATTATAATGCATGAAATATTCTTAATATAAATACCTGTACAATAAAAATTAATGGTATCCATGAGTCTCATAATAAGAAACACAAGGCAATGTAAACATAGTTAAATCAAAAGCTGCATCAAAACCAATGATTCCCCTTAAAGTCTGTAGGAAAGAAGTTTCTTTCAATTAAGAGGGGAAACGGAAAGAAAAGTGAAGACATAGTAATACAATCGATTAAGGAAACCCTTTTCAACTTACATGGCTCAGATTAGAGACCCATTTTCTCCGTCCACTTCAAATCTTGAATTCCCCTTTTTTTCCGTTCCAGATCTGGATCTCTTTAAAACTTTCTCCCTTTAAGAAGTAATGGTTCCATCCAAGTTATACTGATCGTTTTTTAGGAGTGCTTTCCAGTTGGATTTCGTCTAAGACTGGAATATGTTAAAGTTGTCTGTAACCTGTCAGTTATACTTTTCAAGATTCATATCCAAGAAAGTTTTAACAACAAATATGATTAAATGACGCAGGATTGAAATACGTTGGGCGTCAAGGGAAATTACCCTGTCAGCCATGAATAAAATAACAGCTTAGAAGTTGAGTGCTAAGGGACTGGAAGATTATTATTATTATTTTTATTATTATTATTATTATTATTATTATTATTATTATTATTATTATTATTATTATTATTATTATAATTATTATTATTATTATTATTACTCGGTAAGCTACATCCCAGATTGAAAAAGCTAGGAAAAAATAAATCAGTCAGGAAAGAAATGAATAAATAAATAAACTACAAAAGATGTAATAAACAGTTAAATACTTCAAGAGGAGTAACAACATCAAAACAGATCTTCCTTATATAGTATTACTATTTGAACAAAATAATGCTAGCCTGTCCAACGTATAAACATTTGCTAAATGTTTTACCTTTTGAAGCTCCAACGATTTAACTACATGATATGAAGATCATTACACAACTTGGTAACATCTGAAATATTTTATTTTTAGAATACTGTGTAGAATTGAGCCTCATGAGGGAGGATTCATGACTATTAGAATTAACCTTTTACCAAGTATTACGACAAGGATAGTAATGTCCGAGATATATATATATATATATATATATATATATATATATATATATATATATATATATATATATATTTATATATATGCATATATATATGTACATATATATATTTATATATTGATATATATATATATATATATATATATATATATATATATATATATATATATATATATAAATATATATATATATATATATATATATATATATATA
This sequence comes from Palaemon carinicauda, assembly GCF_036898095.1. Lineage (NCBI taxonomy): Eukaryota > Metazoa > Arthropoda > Malacostraca > Decapoda > Palaemonidae > Palaemon > Palaemon carinicauda. The sequence continues at coordinate 120,765,137 of NC_090728.1, read as the reverse complement.
TATATATATATATATATATTTATATATATATATATATTTATATATGTATATATATATATATATATATATATATATATATATATATTATATATATATATATTACATATATATAATTATATATATAGATATGGATATATATATATATATATATATATATATATATATATATATATATATATATATAAATATATAATTATATATATATATATATATATATATATATATATATATATATATATATATATATATATATATATATTTATTTATATATACATATATATTCATATATATATATATATATATATATATATATATATATATATATATATATATATATGTATATATATATATATATATATATATATATATATATATATATATATATATATATATATATATATATATGTATATATATATATATATATTTATATATATATATACATATATATATA
>NC_090728.1:120754845-120757345 GCF_036898095.1 Palaemon carinicauda | reverse complement strand
TCAAGTAAAAATACGGCATTATACGAGAAGGGAAGTAAGGGGATAACATAGAATCTAGAGAAAGATTTTATTAGGAAATTTTAGGGGATTGGTAGTGTGAATATAGTTATATATGTAAAATTCTGGATAGTTATTGGAATTTTTGTGGTGTCATAATTACTAGGATCATGGTCACCGACTTAAAATTTTCAGTAATTAATCAGCAGGCCTTCTACAGTCTGACTTTATTCAGAATGTCAATCAATTTAGTAAGTTTTCTTAATAAACTCTCTCTCTCTCTCTCTCTCTCTCTCTCTCTCTCTCTCTCTCTCTCTCTCTCTCTCTCTCTCTCTCTCTCTCTCTTATGTTATCCCCCTATTCTTTTTGAGAATAAAAACCCTTATGCACACTTGAAATTATATCGATATATCACTGCGAGTTGATCTGTCACATGTCAGTTTTAGTGTTTGTCAGATAATTGAATTCTTGACTTTTATTTATTACTTTATTGCCATTGCTGGTTATAATTGATATTCTCGAAACTAGTACGTTTTACAGGAGTTGCTGTTTAGAATTGAGGGTTAGTATCCTTAGGAAGAAAAATAGAAAAAAAAATAAATAAAAAAATTGCCGCACGCAAAAATCTGTATCCTGTTAGTTGGTATAATTCTCTCTCGTAGCTCACGCAAACTTTGAACAATAAGCTTTAGGGAACAAGGTCGTCATTCTCAGAGACTATACATTTTGCTGACACCATTCTGTCGGCCGTGTGCAATACACGTCAATCTTCTCTTTCCTTCATCTATTTTATAATGCTCGTTAACTGGGGTAAAGGATTAAGATGCTCATTACAGTTTAACCACTATAACTTCATTTCTATCAAAATATTTTCCTAAAATGATACTCTGAAACTATTATCATTTTTCCTATTCTTATCATGCTATCCATAGTATAAATCCAAATCTCTCTTACAATAAAAATCTTTATGCTATATTTCGTACCTATTCCATTAAAACGACATAACAATTCACCTCCCCTTTCATACCAAATAATACCATCTCTATTACTTTTCCTTTCATATTGTTACAATGAAACAATTATTAGTCCAATCTATTCGTTGGGATAACTTTTTTGTTATCCAATCATACCGTTGACTATGAAACAAATTAGGAAGAAGAATCTCAAATAGGGATGAAAATTACAAACCGATTCAAACACATGCACATGTAAACACACACAAAACATCCATATACCCAAAACATACGAACACATATATACATATATATTTCTATATACATACATATATATATATATATATATATATATATATATATATATATATATATATATATATATATATATATATTACTCACTCACTCACTAAATCCCATCCGGAATTCTCCGGGTTGGGTCCTGCATCTGATATCGCCATTCTCTCCATAGACTCCTATCCAATGTCATCTGTGCCAGCTGCTGAAATGTCTCGCCTCTATTTGCTTTCTTGAAGGTTTTCACCCATGAATCTCTTGGTCGTCCTCTCGGTCTATTTCCGGCCACTCGACCATGACGCACTATCTTTGGCCATCTGTCCTGTTCCATCCTCTGTACATGCCCAAACCATCTCCTCTGAATATCTTCCACTCTAATCAGAATTGTGTCCTCAACACCAGCCATTTCTCTCACTCTCTTGTTCGTAATTCTGTCCTCCCATCTTACACCGCAGATTCTTCTCAGACATTTCATTTCAATGGCTAATAACATTTTCTCTTCTCTCTTCTTCAGTATCCAGCATTCAGCACCGTATATCGCAGTGGGGATTACTATTGCTCTTAATAGTATAATTTTTAACTTAATGGATATATTTCTATCTTTCCAGATTCTTCTTAGCCTTCCAAATGCTTTCTGGTCACTTGAGATTCGGTCTTGAATTGCTCTTTCCATCTTTCCGTCTGCTGTGAAAAACACTCCCAAATATTTAAACTCGTTAACTTGTTCCACTTCTCCCTCCGATAGCTGTATTTCTAAGGCATCTCTCTGGCGTCCAATTTTCATACTTTTGGTTTTCTCTCTTTTTATCACTAATTCATAACTACTGCGCTGCTCCTCCACCATTCTCAACACTCTCTGAAGTTCCTCCTTAGTTTCTGCTAAAAGCACTATGTCATCTGCATATCTCATGTTAGATATTTTTGTCCCTCCTATATCTATGCCACCCTCATAATCTCAAAGTGCCATTCTCATTACCCATTCCAAGTATAGGTTGAAGAGGTGTGGTGATAGTGGGCAACCCTGTATAACCCCACCAGTAGTTATGAACTCTTCTGTCAAACTCTTTCCTTTTCTTACTCTAGCTGATGTCCTTTCATACAATCTCCTGATGGTTTCCAGTATTTTTGGTTCTAATCTCCATTCCTTCAAAATCTTAATCATTCCTTCCCTTCTTATGGAGTCAAACTCTTGCCTGAAGTCAATAAATACACAATACAGATCTTTTTCCTTCTCCCAGAATTTTTCTATGATT
>NC_090728.1:120742345-120747345 GCF_036898095.1 Palaemon carinicauda | reverse complement strand
AAATATAAACAATGCACTAACATTTCACTCTGTTAAAATCTCCCTGGTCTTCTGCTCACTAACTATAGCAGACTTTCTTTTGACATGGGGAGGCTCTGATAAAAGTTTAACTGAATCATTAGTCGACGAAAGTTCCGAATCATCTAATCTTTCAAGAAAAGGAACTAGTGTTGTAATGTGTCTTTTAACGACTTCCCTAGTAGAACCCTTTTGTATCGATGCTCCTGTAACTTCACCGATACTGTTATATTGCAATTCTTTCACCAAACCCATAGGATAATAGTTAGGTTTTGTGTGCACCTCTTTCAGTAGGACAATATCCCCAATTTTAATACCCCTCTGTGTAATAGGTCGGTATCTATCCTTTTTATCAACAGCTTGGTCAATCAGTGTACCCAAAAACTCGTTATGATATTTTGATAACAGATTATTTCTGACTTTCCTTAATTTCATATACTCATCTTTAACCTGTTGGGGATTTACACAAGGTTGCCAGTCAGGATCCTCATCTGGTATACCCTGTAATTCTGGAAGGAGGTTCATGGAAGTCAGTTCATAGCCCTTAACTAACTGTTCAGGTGTAATTGGTTCAGGTATAAAGTCTAAATCTTCTTCTCTAAGGGATTCCTTAAAGGCTATAGGTCTCCTATTAACAAGGTGAACAGTGTGGCAAACAATAAATTCAAAGTCATCATAAGATAAAACAAGATTTTTTATACTTCCAAACAACAATCTTTTAACCTGTTTGACACAAACTTCAACAAGAGATCCAAGCTTACTGCATCCTTTAAAATATTGCTGAAACTGTATAGGGCGAATATTGTTTTCTTCAAAATATAACTGACTAGCATGATCACTTAAAAAGTTCTGCATCACATTAGCCCCAGCTACAAGTTGTGTCCCCATATCACTGACGCATAATTCAGGGATTCCATAATCAAAACAATGCAGCTGGAAAGATCGCAAGAATTCTTTTACACCAAGATCCTTGCAAATTTTAAGATTCACTGCCCTACTCCAAGTACATGTAATGCATAATAACCACACTTTTTGAGTTTCATTATTCTTCCTAACATGGAAAGGACCCATATGATCAATGAAAACATTAGCAAATGGCTTGGATGGTAAATTAGACCTGAATTCCCTATATGAATTCTGACTAAGTTTGAAAGTTCTATTACAAAAACGCCTACAATGCACACATTGTTTTAATGCTTTTTTGATGGTCGAAAAATGCCTAGGGATATGAAATTGTCGTCGTATTTCAGCTAGAACTGAATAACATCCTGCATGAAACAGATTGAAATGAACATCCAAAATAATTAGCTTCGTCAAAGCACTGTCTCTCGGCAGTAAAATAGGAAAACCATTATTGCTAAACCATTTCTTAAATTTGCTTTTAACCCTAAGAATACCATTTTCATCCATGAATATATTAAGCTGAGTAATGAGGTTAGGAATGGCCTTCAGATTAAAACTATTCTTATTTTGAAAGTAAGCAAAGATCTCTGGAAACCACTTCCTTTGCTCTGTTATAACAACTCTCTTACTAGCTTCTGCAAAGAGATTAGTGTTGGTATCAGATGAGGTTTGAGAACATATACCTGCCTTTGACTTCCAGTTTCTTATTCCTACTAGTATTCTTCGATAAATCAGAATCAACTTACGAAAGCTGGAATAATTGCAGGGATCAATAACATATTCAGGAAAACCTGTTAAGGAAGAAAAAGTAGTTTGAGAAAGATCTGCCCCTAAAGGTGCATTCAACTTTGAGAGGTACCCAGAGTCTGTGACAGTCATGGGATTTGGAATAATAAAAGTCATGTCATGTTCCACACCAGGGAGGTCATCCAACTTCTTGCCTGGACCGACGAGAAAATTAGTTTTATACAACTGCTTATGTGAGAGGCATCTAGTAACACAGTCGGCCGGATTCTTTTTCCCTGAAATGAAACAGAATCTTATTGGAAATCGTTGACACAATTTTTGAATATTACCAATTCTATTCATTACGAAAGTTGAACACCTTTGCATTTTATCCAGTTTCTGGGAGGAAGAATTAAGCCAGTGTAGGGCACAAAGAGAATCAGCATAGAGAACCATTTCTACTATGTTAACAGGTTTCAGGCAAGAAGGTCCAGAGATATCTCTTTGCAGTTCCACGAGAGTTTCGACACCCAAAACAATGGCATTTAACTCTAATGAAGGAATTGACTTATTCTTCAGCTGAGTGTTAATCATACGGTTCTTAGCTTGAACAAAACTCACCTTACCAGATTCAACGTGCTGCAAAAAAATTACTGAACCATATAAGTCGTGACTAGCATCAGTATAAGCCATAAGCTTATAAGTACCATTCCTTGGTCCGACATATCTACCTATCTTAATGGGAGGAGAAGCATTAGCTTGTTTACATATATTTCCCCATTCACGTTGAAGCTCTAATGGCAACAATGCATCCCAACCAAGGTTTTTATTGCACTGAAGCCTGTGCATAAACAAACGGCTTCTGTTTAAAATAGGCATGTTAAAGCCATATGTGTCAAATTGAGAAGCAATTGTTCCTAAAACAGCACGTTTAGTGGTGGCCTTGCCATCAAGGCAAATAGGCTTTGTAAATATTTCATCTCTTACTCTGTCCCATGCAAGACCAAACAACTTTGTAGTTTCAGGGGTCTGAGTTTTCATGTCTTCATCTATCTTAATTTGTAAGGAATTATCATTAGTGATAATCTGCTGAACCTCGAATTTGTACGGAGCAAAAATGCGAGGCAGCTCATTATAAGCCCATTCTAAAGACTCTCCAGTTTCCATGGTAATTGCACCATTATCCATATACAGCAAGGTATACATTAAATGTTTTAATTCTGACAAATCTTTATCCTTTTCTTCCTTAAAAGCTAAAATATAATATAAGGAAAGCATTAACAAAAACGGGCTACAACGCAACCCAAAACTCAGCCTCACATTGCGATAAGCAACAACAGAAAAGTCCCCAGCTTTAACATTTTTATACCAAAGAAACAGCAATTTTGACTGATCAGATTCACTTAATGAAAGCATATTGAATGCTTTTTTCAAGTCATAGGTAAGCAATTTCTGACCGAACCTTAAATGAAGAAAAGCTGAGGATAGCTTTTGGTTCAATGTGGGACCTGGATGCATACACTGGTTGAGAGAGAGGCTTAGTTTCTTATTTTTCTCATTCTCTCTCAAATTGGATAAAAAGACTACACGACACTTAGTCGTCTCCTTCTCAGGCTTAAAAATTCCCATGTGAGGAAGAAAAGCATAATCTGGGTGCAGGGCTTTATATTGTTCAAGATCATGAATAGGTTTTATTATACCAGCTGCTATTTGATCCTTAATAGTCTGATCCATTAAATGTAAATAACCCACATTATTTTTAAGCTTCCTAAAATTAGACTTCAAAATTACCTCTGCTAAATGTTCATTTTTCGATAGCAAGTGTGATACCTCACCATTCCAAAGTAAGGGAACTCGAATCCTACCATCTACTTCTCTAGATATATTATTAAAAGTATAATCAACTAACTGCTTATTCAGTTCTACAGTCTCTTCCTCATAAATAGTTTGGTCATAATTAATGAATTTAGGGCATTCAAGCTCCAATATTTCATTTGTTGCCTTTTGTAGTTTACACTCCATAAGCTTTCCCTTGTCATTCAAAACCGAAAAATTACTACTAACTTTCAAAGTATCATAGTGAAGGTCATGAACCTCATCATCCAAAGTAGGTATGATAGAATCTGCAACAAATAACGAGTGAGTGTGGACACTTACTAAAGACTCCACACTAGGTGGACTAGGAATACTAGCACTAACAGACATCGAATGACATGGCAAAAAATCTATATTATCGATCAATCTTTGAACATTGCCTACCAACATAACGTCCATTGGGGAATCTACATATACTGACAGAGTACCCTTTCCAAACAGGACGTCTTTACTTGGAATACAATAAGCAGCATCAGAACCAAGCAGAAATTCAATATCCTTTACTTCCCGGATATTTGAATGAAGACCCCCATCAGCAAATGAAAACCCTTTATCTAAAAAACCCTTCACTGCCGTGCCGAGCATCGGCAAATTCAACTTAATCTTTATTTCAGGAATAACCATGGCTGGAATCTTATAACGACCATTTCCTAGTGTAATAGGCACCTGAACTACCTTGCTCCGATAAGTTTTAACACCATTGAAACCATGAATTGTAAGATTAACATTATTTCTGATAGTTTCAAAGTCATAAGTATCAGCTAATTTCTGTGAAACAAAAGTACTTTGAGACCCACTGTCTTTTATACCCCTATACAAGCGCTCTTGTCCAACAATGCCAAAAGTGAAAGTAGGAAGAACAGAGTCACTAACGAAATTTGAGAACACTGTAACCCCATTATTTGTTTCTGTGCTTGCTATAGCTTCTTCACTTTTCTTACAATCAGATGAATTATCTTTGTTACACAGAAAAGAAAAATGCCAGCCAAAACATTTAAAACACTTTTGTTTAAACCTAAAATTACATTTAGCAGTGGGATGCGAAAAACTAGCACATTTCAAACAGCCTTTAAAATACTTCAATTTATCTACTTTAGACTGAGGAGTAGGAAATTTTGTACATTTATATAGTAAATGATTGAAATCCTTACCATGAACCTTAGAACATAACGAACAACTAGGTAGGACTTTATTCTTAGGAGAATGCACTTTAACTGCCAAACTAGCAAAACTATCAGCATTTTCAGCACTACCATTGCATGATAAGGAATGCTTTGAAGGCGTAACATTTGACACTTTTCTCGAGTTTTCATACCTCTCGCAAGCTACAAAAAAGTTATCCAAAATTTCCGTAATTGAAGGAGAAGTCTTATTAGTAATTTGCACTAACTCTTTTCTAAATTCATCATTCAAACCTAGCCAAGCAAAATAAGTCAAAAAATCATCAGAGGACATTTGCAAAACCTTAGTAGACTCAC
>NC_090728.1:120724845-120729845 GCF_036898095.1 Palaemon carinicauda | reverse complement strand
CCTCCGTCACCTGCTCATCGTGATCGACCGCCTGCAACGAAATGGCCTTGTAGTCAGGTACGAAAAGTGTACCTTTGGCGCCAACGAAGTGTTGTTCTTAGGGCACCGCATCACTCCTAAAGAAGTCCATCCCCTCCCCGAGAAGGTGTCAGCCGTTCAGAACTTCCTCACGCCCTCGACCGTCAAAGCTCTGCAGGAATTCTTGGGCATGATCAACTATTATCACCGTTTTCTGCCAGCCATTGCTGCCACACTTGCTCCCCTCTATGCCTCCCTCAAGGGCAACCCAAGAGACCTGAAGTGGGGTCCCCTTCAAGAAGCGGCCTTCTGCAATACAAAGAAATCCCTATCAACCGCGGCAGCTCTTACTTTTCCTATCCCATATGCCCCTCTACTTCTCTTCACCGATGCCAGCGATGTCACTATCGGTGCAGTACTCAAATAGGTGGTCAACGGCTCGCCCCACCCATTGGCCTCCTTCAGCAGAAAACTGTCCAAGGCAGAATCGAGTTATTCTACCTTCGATCGTGAATTGCTAGCTGTGCACTTGGCTGTCCGTCACTTTCGCCATTTTTTTAGAAGATACACCCTATTTCATTCGCAAAGACCACATGCCTCTGGTGCACGCCTTCACTCAACAGTCTGACGCCTGGTCCACCCGTCAACGCCGACATCTCTCCGCCATGGCTGAATACAATTGCACCCTTCAACACATCCCTGTTGCTGATACCTTGTCAAGAAACAGAGGTTCATTTGGCACGGCATTTCTAAGGATGCTAAGCATTGGGTTGGCGCCTGTACTTCTTGCCAAACTTCCAAAGTACATTGACATACGGATTCAGGAGTGGGCACCTTTCCTCAACCTCAGCACCATTTTACCCAAATTCCCGTCGACGTTGTAGACCCACTACCCACATCACAAGGACATCGTTACATGTTTACCGTCATTGACCGCTCCAATTGTTGGCCTGAAGCCATTCCCATGGTAACTGCAATGTTCGCCTCATGTAAATCTGCCTTACTCTCAGGATGGATTGCATGATTTGGTATCCCTGAGCATGTTACTTCTGACAGGGGTACCACTATCACCTCTCAATTGTGGACATCATTAGCGAATCTCCTGGGCATCACCCTACATCAGACAATGGCCTTCAACCCGGCTGCCAATGGAATGGTTGAACGTATTCATAGCACCTTCAAAGCAGCTTTGATGTCCCGCTGCAAGGCTTCCAACTGATTTACTCAGGTTCCCTGGGTCCTCCTGGGACTAAGAACCACTCCTAAAGACGCCGTCGACGTTTCGGTAGCTGAAATGGTGTATGGCGACCCGTTGGTCATCCATGCCTAACATTTTCCTTCTGCAACCTTCTCCGACGATCTCCAGCGCTTACGTCACGTCGTTGGAAAATTTACTCCATGCCGCCAGACATACAAGCCCCAGCCCATCGCATACTGAGACTTGCACTCTGCAATGACGTCTTCCTTCGCAATGATACTAGCAAGCCACCGCTAACGCCCCCTTATACGGACCCTTTCCTTGTGATCCGACACAGTCTGAAAGCATTCCTACTAAACATTCGTGGCAAAGAAGTTTGGGTCTCCATTGATCGTCTAAAACCTGCTTATCTCTTGCCAGATGACCCGCCTATAGTTCGCCTTTCTAGATAATGGTGCCCAATTTAACATGTACAGTAGGTCATTTATAGGGGGGAGCCATGAACCAGCCATGTGTCACACGATCGTACATAGTAACGACATTTGATTTTTTGTATATATTATGTTTGTATCTTTGCTCTCCCCTTGCACTTATAGGGACCTGAAATATCATGTCTGTTTTTCTCACTGTTAAGTATTAACTGGTGCGGTTGTCGGTTGAACATGAAATTACCTGTTATGTTTTTTATGCCCTTTTTGCCTGGAGTTTATGTATATATAAACGGATGTTCTGTAATAAAGTTACTCAGTTGCTTTCATCCTACCTTCTTAGTCACAGCCTCTCTTGGCCTGTCATATCCCAAACTCAACTGGTTTATATTAAATATGGTACACAACAGAAAACCCTCCAAGCTCTGGGAATAATACACAACTACCAGATAATGATATTTATAGACAATGAATATCCTAAAGGTCTGTACTTTACACTTAAAAGAAAACTAGGTGATTAATATACTTTTGACGGTAACTATTCTTGTATTACCCTCTCACTTCAGTTCTTAGTCACGATACAAGCAGAGCTTTGAAAATAAGTATTGGTGATCAAAATAATACACACTTTACAAAAATAAATATATTCTATAAAAAAAAATTACAGATTAAAAACAACACCAAAATTGTATTGCTCGGAATAATACATTTGAACAAGACCTCAGACAAGACAAAAAGAAAGGCACTCCCCTAAAAAATTATACAATCACTTTGAAAAAATTTAATTTTGGCAATTATTGAAAAAAAATTAACACTTTATCACTATAGAAAATAAATCAAATTTACACTTACATATACTTAACTATTACTCGAATATCCTTTGGCTCACACCAGGTTACCGAATGGTTAAATAAAAATAGATGCACTTCATTTTTTAACTTAAGGACAGTCACAAAGCCCAATTAATTATTATAATATAATGGTACTTATATTTACATGGCACTTCTTATAATTTGAACCACAGAAACTCCAATGTTCGAAGAAACACTATTCACACTTAGGAGAAAACACTGCACGTTGGAGAGGAGATACGTAGTGGCTGAATAGATGCTAAGAGGACTGTCGGACAATGGCTCTTCTGAGAGTTAGGCTTGATCTCTCTGTCTCCTATGCATTACTAGGCCCTTATATAATAATCTAATTCACTCTAGAAATTTCTATATGGATGTTGTGTTATTTATTTATCCATATTGACTCATTAGGGGTAATTTGAATGAATTACTATCAATTGTGTCACGTGGTGGGCCGGGGAAATCGTGTAAAACTAGCTGGTAAGAGACTGATGTCTCGCCAGGTAAATCCTCGGACAGCTAGGTAGCGTCAGGTTCCGATTTCCTTTTATGGCCTCTCGTGGCATGGTTAGTTTCGACCTGGCCTTTCATTAGAAGGGGCTAGCGTTCGATCCCAAGTATGAGGTAGAAATTTATTTCTATTTGAACACGATATTGTGTTGATATTTATCCATATTGACTCATTAGGGGTAATTTGAAAGAATTACTACCAATTGTGTCACGTGGTGGGCCGGGGAAATCGGGTAAAACTCAAGGTAAGAGACTGATGTCTCGCCAGGTAAATCCTCGGACAGCTAGGTAGCGTCAGGTTCCGATTTCCTTTTATGGCCTCTCGTGGCATGGTTGGTTTTGACCTGGCCTTTCATTAGAAGGGGCTAGCGTTCGATCCCAAGTATGAGGTAGAAATTTATTTCTATTTGAACACGATGTTGTGTTGATATTCATCCATATTGACTCATTAGGGGTAATTTGAATGAATTACTACCAATTGTGTCACGTGGTGGGCCGGGGAAATCGGGTAAAACTCGCTGGTAAGAGACTGATGTCTCGCCAGGTAAATCCTCGGACAGCTAGGTAGCGTCAGGTTCCGATTTCCTTTTATGGCCTCTCGTGGCATGGTTGGTTTCGACCTGGCCTTTCATTAGAAGGGGCTAGCGTTCGATCCCAAGTATGAGGTAGAAATTTATATATATATATACATATATATATATATATATATATATATATATATATATATATATATATATATATATATATATATATATATATATATATTTATCTTCATCATCATTATCATCATGATCATCATTGTCATCATTTCCTCCTAAGCCTATGGAGCAAAAGAGCGGCGGTTATATTTCTACAGTAATCTCAATCTTCAGCTTTTAAATCCGTTCTTCTCCATTCATTACCTCCTAAAACATGCTTCTTAGTCGTGAGCCATATATGCCTGGTTCTTCCAACTCTTCTACTGCCTTGAAAATTCCTGTTAAGATATTGGTGGACTTTTTTCTATTATGGAAGTGCGAAGAGCATGGCCAAATCATCCTCATATACCCCATACCACGATCTCGTCCACATAATGGCTCTCGAATAATCCCTCTTATAATTTCTATCAAATCTTGTACTGCCATTCAAATCCAAATATTCTTCTTAGAACTTTGTTCACAAATCTACAAAATCTATTGGATATTGAGATATAACCGCCCATACATTAACACAGATCTCATTAAAGTGATGATAGATTTATTTTTATTTGTAATTTGTAGCGATCCAACCTACCATTGTGTGATATCTTTCACAGAACTCTAATTCTAAAGACCCTATGCTATAGATCAGTGTTCCTGATTAATAAAAAATTCTCCATTAATCAATGATATAACTATTAAAACATTCCATTTTACTATAGTGTACCCAATACGAACCATGAGAATATGAATATATATATATATATATATATATATATATATATATATATATATATATATATATATATATATATATATATCTATATATATATGTGTATATATATATATATATATATATATATATATATATATATATATATATATATATATACATATATATATATATATATATATATATATATATATATATATATATATATATATATATATATATATATATATATATATATATATATATATATATAAATTATATATATATATATATATGTATATATATATATATATATATATATATATATATATATATATATATATATATATATATATATATATATATACATATATATATATATATATATATATATATATATATATATATATATATATAAATTATATATATATATATATATATATATATGTATATATATTTATATGTATATATATATATATATATATATATATATATATATACATATAAATACATATATATATATATATATATATATATATATATATATATATATATATATATATATATATATATATATATATATATGTATGTATATATGTACATATA
>NC_090728.1:120716752-120719252 GCF_036898095.1 Palaemon carinicauda | reverse complement strand
GAGGTGAACCTACTCCGTGCCCTTTGGATACGCCGTTTACCTGAACCTGTGCGCGCTGCCATACCCGATGTCGATAGTTTACCCATAAAGGACTTGATGACCAAAGCCGACGCCCTTATGGACAGCCACTTCAAGACCTCCATCAACGCTTCCACCCCTGACGACTAAGATGCCTATTCAACGTCAACCGAAGCTTACATGAATGCCGTAAGACATACACACCTACCCCGTGACGTGCCGAAGCGGCGACAAAGCCGCCCACCACCCACCAATCGCTCGCGCCCCAACGAACGACTTCTACAGCCATTTACTACCTCCCATCCACCGCAGTTTTGCCACTACCACTTCAGATTCGGGGCAACCGCGAAGAAATGTGCCAAAGAGTGTCAGTGGCCAAAAAACGTGTAAGTAGGCCATCGCTTGTGGCGGTGGCCTCCCATGTTTCTAATCTTTTCTTTTTACAGGATGCAGGAATGGGCGTGCGATTTTTGGTAGACACGGGTGCTTGTCGTTCTCTTTTGCCAAGGAAACTCTTCAAGGCACAACGTCGTCTGTCTAAATCTGCCGACGTCCGCTTGGTAGCTGCCAACGGATCTGCGATACCCACCTACGGTTACGAGAGCCTCACATTATCGTTCGGAAACGGTTAATTCAATTGGAAGTTTCTCGTTGCTGACGTCACAATGCCAATCCTCGGTGCGGATTTCCTCTCTCATTTCCACCTTCTGGTCCATGTCGCCCACCGACGATTGGTCAACGCAGACTCGTACTTGTCGACACCTCTTCAACCCGCCCCCTCTAACCTCGCTCTCCACATCAGCGCATCCACGGATGCCTACGCCCACCTCCTCACGTCGTACCCGGAAGTTTTCCGTCCAGAACTTCGCCAAACGCCCACGGTTCCTGCCAAGCACGGTATTTATCACCATATCAAGACGACGGGACCCCCGGTCTTCGCAAAATTCAGACGTCTGGCACCGGAACGATTGGCAACCGCCAAACAGACGTTCGCCGAAATGGAGAAAATGGGCCTTTGCCAAAAGGCCTCCAGCCCATGGTCGTCACCCTTACACATCGTTCTGAAGAAAGACGGCTCCCTCCGTCCGTGCGGGGATTACAGGCGCCTGAACATGCAAACAGAACCGGATCACTACCCCCTCCCAAACATTGCCGATGTAACCTCCTACCTGCACAAAGCAAAGGTTTTCTCTACGCTCGACCTCCTGAAGGGGTATTATCAGGTGCCTATGAACCCAGAAGACATCCCCAAGACCGCCATCACCACTCTGTTTGGCACATACACCTTCAATTACTCCTGTTTTGGCCTTCGTAATGCTGGGGCAACGTTTCAACGTCTCATGGATGGCATCTTAGGGGACCTCCTTTACTGTGTATGTTATATGGACGACATACTTGTGTTCTCCTCCTCAAAAGAGGAACACCTCCGTCACCTGCGCATCATGCTCGACCGCCTGCAACAAAACGGCCTTGTAGTCCGGTACGACAAGTGTACCTTTGGCGCCAACGAAGTGTCGTTCTTAGGGCACCGTATCACTCCTGAGGGAGTCTATCCCCTCCCTGAGAAGGTAACAGCCGTTTAGAATTTCCCCACGCCCTCGACCGTCAAAGCTCTGCAGGAATTCTTGGGCATGATCAACTATTATCACCGCTTTCTGCCAGCCATTGCCGCCACTCTTGCTCCCATCTACACCTCCCTCAAGGGCAAGCCAAAGGACTTGAAGTGGGGTCCCCTTTAAGAAGCGGCCTTCTGCAATGCAAAGAAGGCCCTATCAACTGCTGCGGGTCTCACTTTTCCTATCCCACACGCCCCTCTCCTTCTCTCCACCGATGCCAGCGACGTCGCTATTGGTGCAGTACTCGAGCAGGTGGTCAAAGGCTCGCCCCGCCCATTGGCCTTCTTCAGCAGAAAACTGTCCAAGGCAGAATCGGGTTATTCTACCTTCGATCGAGAATTGCTGGTGGTGCACTTGGCTGTCCGTCACTTTCGCCATTTCTTGGAAGGTACCCCCTTCGTCATTCGCACAGACCACATGCCTCTGGTGCACGCCTTCACTCAACAGTCTGACGCCTGGTCCGCCCGTCAACGCCGACATCTCTCCGCCGTGGCTGAATACAATTGCACCCTCCATTACGTCCCTGGGAAAATGAATCCCGTTGCCGATGCCCTGTCAAGAAACACGTTGGCTGCCGTTCAACTGGGATTGGATTACAACGCCCTGGCTGAAGCCCAACGACAGGATCCAGAGTATCAAGCTTGTAGGACATCCTGCACGTCCCTCCGTTGGGAGGATTTTCCCCTCGAAAACTCCAACACCACCCTCCTCTGTGACGTCAGTACTGGTAGACCGCGACCTTGGATTCCTGCTCCCATGCGCCGACAGGTGTTTGATTTCATCCACGGCCTTTCACATCCCTCATGCCGTTCTACTGCACAGCTACTGAAGGCAAAGTTCATTTGGCACGGCATTTCTAAGGATGC
>NC_090728.1:120709252-120711752 GCF_036898095.1 Palaemon carinicauda | reverse complement strand
TCTTCTTACGACCTAAAATATATATAAGAGAAACACGATTTCAATGATTCAAGGATTACCCATGTGATAATCACATCGCAAATTACATGTGCGATTAATCACCTGTATTCTAATTCCTTATTTCGTCTTAATGAACCTCTGTATCGCAGCATTAATTCATGACTACCAAGAGGAGTATATAAATATACTTCTTTAGCATTTTATTTATGATTCACAGAAAAACTAGTTCAATGCTATTAGTATCTGCAAAAAAAAAAAAAAAAAAAATTAAGGGACAGTAAGCATATAAGGGAAGATTGATCCTTTTTTACCGATTAACTCTGTTGTTTATTAGTTCCTTTATAGCTGTTTCATATTTATAGAATTAAATAAATACTTTATATATCAATATTGATAAATAATAAAAAAAAATATTAAAAATAAAAATGGTTAATGATCAAACAAGAAGAAGTAATTAAAAGGCACTCCTTACCTGAAATAAGGGAAGACTACTACCAAGGGCTGATGTAAAAAAAAAAAAAAGAAAAAAAAATACACCACCCAGGAACATCCATGTATGTAGTTTTGTTTTGGAAATATGCAACCCGTCTTGCATTGATGAGCAAACCTGCAAGTGTAGGGTGTAGGTGAGCCAAAGCTTTAAAAATGTTATCAGGAGAAGCTGACTAATGGTTCGGTGGAAGCAAAAAAATTTATTCTATTTGCTGCTTTCTGTTTACGTGGAAGAAAAAATTGAAGATTTGCAGGATCAAAGCAAAATACAATAATTTCCTTATGGAAAAAATCATATTGATGAAGGTCAAGCAAAAAAATATTTTAATAAATGTAGGACCTAATTACTTATGCCCAGGAAAAGTATACCATACCTAAGAAAAGTTTACCTATGCATAACAAGTCGTCTGTGTTAGCTGAAGTCTCATAGGAGAATAAAGCTCCGAAAAGGAGAGGGATAGTAGAATAATATTAAAAGGAATGAATATAAAAGTGTGAATAAATAATAGCCAAAGCAATATGTCACAACCATTCTTCCAACGTCAGTTTCAAGTTAAATGTAGTGAAACTGTAGTAAAATAGCGTCTATAATAGTGTAGTAATAGTATGAAATAGAATAGTGTATAGGATATGATAGATAAGAACCATTCTCCCTTTTATGACCGTTTATGGTCAAATATACCGTTCCTTGCGCAGTCCCATTCAATCGATATGACAGAGCACATTCTAGAAAAAGTTTCTATCTTTGTGAAAAAAGTGTTTATTAACATTGAAATACTAATGTTACCAATAATTGGTTATAACGTACTATGCAGTATTATTTTTGCTGTCATAATAATTTGATATGGTATTTGGCCATCGTTGAAAAATATGAATAATGTGTGAAGACTGTGAAATTCTTTTTTCTTTAAAAATTGTTAAAAAATGTACATTTGAACAATGTATATGACAAAAAAAAAATATTAGCTAAATTGACTGGACCATTAACTTACAGGATATTTTAAAGGGGAAAGAAATGGAAAGAGAGTGGACATAAACAATAATGATAGAAGTTCCTCATCAAGAGAAAATGGTTGGATACATCAGCTTGTTAGATTATGTTCAATAACTAATTATAGTATGAAAAGCATATTCAATACGACCTGAATGCTTCTGAATAAATTTGCATTCAAGACATGTAACATGGAATTTTTCATTCCCAAATGGAACTACTTGTCAAAAGGTTGAGTAACTATTTTTTTTTATCACCAAAAGGATTAGAAGATTATTCAACTGTTATTGGAAGTAGGCTTACCTTCTTTGTATGAAAAATGCCGATTACCGTTAGCTAGATATTTTTACCCTTCATCAAGAGAAACATAAAGGAGTGAATAATACTACTAAGAAAAATTCTGGGACGACGATGATTAGTAATTCTTATCAATATTATACTGCCAATAACAGTCCTAAAAACATTGTGTGTTATCGATAGTCAGCAGAAAAAAATATTTCAACTTTTCAATATAATGAACTAGAAATCACTACAATAAAAGAATCTTCCTCATCTTTAGTGAGTCAAGTTTATTTACTACAGTTGTGAAATAGTTTATTTTCTAAAGCAAATGTAGTGCATGTGCTATACCTCTTCTATAACAGGTCAATAGAACAATTACTCATACCAAAGACCTCCAGGCTGGACAAGTTCAATGTATTACAATCAATAGTGATTATTCCCTTGCTTATCTGTTGTTACCTTCAAACCAGGACTCTTCTTTGAAAACAAAATTTCTAATTTAAGATATATTAATATTCTTTTAATAGAGCAATTAATTCATGAAAATACATTGTTGATAACATTCTTTTTACATGTTTTATATTTTTTTTATTCCCCTACTCACTCATCACTTTTTTCCTCGGAAAACTTTCGTGTTGATAGAAATTTAATGGATTATAATATATGACTTTCACCTAATGTGTATTTGTAATCAATAGAAATCCTTATCGTCTGATGGCGTGAATAGATGCCTTT
>NC_090728.1:120676752-120699252 GCF_036898095.1 Palaemon carinicauda | reverse complement strand
CCAATTGGACGATAAGATGTCGGAGGTGTCAGATTCTACTGAGAAGGACCTTCTAGGAGAAGGTCAGGAGGAGGAACTGTCCCACGCTCCTCAAGTAGAAGAGGAAGAAATCGACGAGGTGTCGGTTACATTGGTTCCGGACCCAGAACCTGTTCCCTCTACATCGTCTGCTATCCCAGATGAACTGGGAAGGACTCTTTCTTCCATTGTTGAGATGATCCAACGAATTCAAAGGAAGAATGATGAGAAGGAAGCTGCAATGAAACTGGAGATACGCAGACTTGCAGCATCACGTGGGCCTCAGCAGCGGCTCAACGTGAGGTATCTTCCATTGTGCTCGGACACCAATCCTTGGAGGTATGCCGAACACATGCCAATGACATCCTGGAAGATCGTGTAGAAAATAATTTATCGTAAACCAAAATTGGAGAAGTTGAAAGTGATTTCTTTTGTTGTTAAATATACTAAATATCAAACCTCTTAAATATTATTCGTAATATTATTTTTGTCATGTTCAAGTGTAGAGCGGGGCTGACTTTAGTTCCTCTAAACAATCTTGTTATTAGTGATCTGTCGCCTAGTATTGTTTTTAAGGTGAACTGCTTGTTTACGCTGTTGTCCGAGAGCTGGAAGTTTTTGTCCAGGCGATCGGAGTTTCCAAGTCAGTTCTCAGACAAATTCCTTCTTGTATGGTGGACGTTTTTACAACTATCGGTCATGGAAGGATAAACCCCTAGTGATACCGACACTATGCCACTTTGGGGGGCAGCAGGAGCAACAGTAATTCAGTGAACGGCAGGAGTATTGAGGTGAGTCAGCCTTTTCACATCTGAACATGAGTTGATTTGATACCCTGGCCATAAGAATTTAATACATTAGATTAAATTAGTTCCCTTCTCAAGACCTTGTTAAAAATAAATCTCGGGATCAAAAGAAATTACTATTTTTCCAATTTTGTTTTCGGTTTTCTTTTTTATAACGTTAAAATTTTGGTTTTTTACAGTGGATTACCACTTTTATTGAAAATTCATTTATTGTTATTCGTGGATTACCACATTAGGCTATTAGCCATTAAGTTTCGTTTTTGGTGGATTACCACAGTTTATGAACAATATGTTTGTGTTTTTAAAATTACAAAATCGAATTCTATCGAAGGTAATTTTAGTGAACGGATTCCCGTTTTGAGTTTTGTTTTTGTTAATACGGATTCCCGTGAGTAATTTAGTTTCCCTTTTACGTGAACAGTTTTACAGGGAGTGTTTTTTTGTTTTTCAGATCCTGAGAGACATGATAGTCATTGGTAGGGGCTTGCTTCATACGGTTGTTTTCCGGTGAAGTAAATTACTAACTTGAGGGAGGCAGGACAGCAATTAATCGTCTCGGTTGTCTCAACCAGTAATTTTTATCAAAAATATTAATTAAATTAATATAACTGGACTTTAAAAAACTTCTTGCTTCATTTACCTCATTTCATTTGTTTTTTACCTTGCCATTGATAAAATATTGTGTATGGAACCCCTGGGGGGACTTGAGAAGAAATTGTTGCCTGCTGCCCTTCCTTTGGTGTTATTTCGTGTCGGTATCTTTGAGCATATTTTGTTAAAGGTTACATGAAAATCGGTGTTTTAGGCCATAGTTACGTTCGGGACTTGAAGCAGTTAGGTTATTCGTGTTTGACATACGGTGATCTTAAAGTGTCTGTTGAATTTTTTGCTTTTCCTGGATTCGGATATAGGAACTTTATACTTAATCCGAAGTTGTTGGACGATTTGGCTGAATATAATCCAGAAGTGACCGTTGTATTTTTGGGTGGAAACGATATAAAGGAGAATGTGGATTTGAATATTGTTAAATCAGATTGTGAACGTTTTTTTGCTATTTTGAGACTAAGGTTACCAAATTCACTATTTGTTGTTGCTCACGTTGAAATTCGCCACTTGAAAAGTACTAATAGACACGGCACCCCTTCTGCAGATTTGTATAAGAAATTAGCTAGAAATTTTAATAAGGGGTTTAGACCGTCAACCCTTTAAATATAAAACTTTGTTGATTAACGGTTCGTCAAAACTCGATGACCCTAGCTATTTTAAAGCTGACGGCATTCATTTAAATAGAGGGGGTTTGGACTGTCTGTTTCATTGGATTTATAATTGTTTATCAGACATTGTAAAGGCAAATTCCTAATTAAACATGGCGTCTGAATTAAAGTTGTTGATTAATTCCCGAAAATATATTCGCAAGTTAGTAACTGAATGTTATAATAAAAGGACTAATTATTGCCAGTTAACTGAATTGGAAAAGAATAAGATTAAGTCAGAGTTACAAGATCATTTAGAATCGCTTAAGAAGTATAATAGTGAAATTCAAAGGCTCAAATGGTCTGAAAAGGAGGATGAAACATGGCTAAATGCCGAACTTGATTCCTGTGAAAGTTATGTTGTTAAAATTCGGGAATGTACTGCTGAGCTTACACGAAATGTTTCCCCTTCTAATGTTAGTGTTGATACTGCCCGAAGTTTGTTGAAGAGTCCCACTGCTCCGCTTCCAGAATTTCGTAGCCAAGAAGGGGAGGATCTATTGAAGTTTTTTAAAGATTTTGAAGACATAACGTCTATGTTCAAATATTCAGAATATGACAAATTTATTCTGTTAAAGCAGCAAATCAGTGGAAGGGCCTTAGTACTTTTAGAATCATTAGAATCGGACAAGAAGGGTTATGTTCACGCCAAGAAATTACTAACAGAGGCCCTAGCTTCTAAAGACCTCAGAATTTTTAATACCATCAAAAAAATCTCTGAAATCAATATGAAATTAGAAAGTGACCCATTTGAATATATTTCACAGATAAGAAATCTAACTCAAGCAGCTGAAAGTTTGTCTCTGGGACGTGAGGATTTTTTGAGGTATTTTTTCTGGCAGGGCTTGGATAATCGTTTTAAAGTACACTTAACCCAGATTACTAATTCATCAAGGCCAACATTAAAGGAGATTAATGATAATTTCTTTGAGGCCTGTGAAAGATTTAATGAGAAAAGTAAGAGGTCTAATGTAGGAAATAAATTGCATGATAATCATAATCATAGGAAGAATAGTGCAAGTTATGCTGCTAGTGTTAGTTCCCTAAAGAAACTGTCAAATTTCTTTCCTTGTGTCTTGTGTACCACAGAAGGCAAACCCGCCTCGCATCCTATTTATAAATGTGAAATTTTTTTGGATGTTACCACTAAGCTTGACAAAATTCAATCTTTAAATGGGTGTTGTAAGTGTGCAAGTTTGAGTCACACTACTGACAAATGTAACTTTAAATTTAATATGAAATGTAAGTTTTGTAAAGCATGGCACTTTAGTTTCCTCTGTAAGAATAGTAAAAAATTAGCATCTGCTAATGATAATAGAAAATCTGAATCTCCTAAGACTTCCTCGAAAAAGGATAATAAGAATTCGTCCATGGAATCTAATAATAACGTAGTTATAATGGAGGCTCTTAAAAGTAATTTGGACTGTGATTCCAGCATTCTCCCTACCTTTTCTTGTAGCATCCAAAACAGAAGCATAAGAGCATTGAAGGATGATGGAAGTCAGTTAAATCTGATTAGTGAGGAACTAGCCAATGCTTTGGATTTAAAGGTATTACAAGCCAAGGTTGAATTGAAAATAAATGGTATTAATGTTTCTCAGAAATATGCCTCAAAACTAGTGGATTTTGAAATAATAATTGGTAATGCTATTCACAAAATAGAGGCATTATGTATCCCATCTATTAACATAAAGTTGAAATTAAAAGGTTTGGGCAAAGTGGTTTACGGTTTTCAGACGAAAGGGTATGTGTTGGTTGATGAGTTCCTAACGCCTAATAGTGATTGCATTGAGAATATTGATTTGATTTTGGGAACTAAATCAGGATATTGTTTACCACTCACAGAAGTAGTTTTTGGTAGGAAAAGCAGGTCTATGTATGCGATGACCCCGTTTGGTGTCCTTCTTAAAGGTGAAATTGACACCTTATTGAAGGATACTCCTTATCTACATCCGTCCTCCTCGGTTATAAATTGTCATCAGTATGTTACTGGTTTGGGTGTAAAGATAGATAAGCCGTCTTCTCTGGATAAGTGTGAAGTTGATTATCCTATTAAGGTTTCAGAATTCAGTGTAATCGATGAAAAAGGTAATGTAATTCGTTCAGAGTTAGGTAAAGCCACAGGTGATGTGCTTGCCAGTATTTGTAATAAATATATTCACTTGGACAATGAGGTTTATGATTTGGAGAATTCAGAGCTGCATGATCAGATTGTCAAATATTGTTTGGATCACACTATTCCGAATGAGGAGGGTAGATTAGTTATGCCACTTTTGTGGAATGCAAAAGTATCTCATATGCTTGGTAGAAATTTTCATTTGGCTAAAGTTATTTTGGAATCTAATCTTAAACTAAAGAGAAATCCATCTCATTTACAGTTAATGAATGAAGCCCTAAGAGAACAGGAAAGGGTTGGAATAATAGAAAGGATTCCTAATCTTGACCAGTTTGTACATGAACACCCAGAACACTCTTTTTTGCCTCATATGGGTGTGTTCAAATTGAATCGTGAAACTACCAAATGTAGAGTTGTGTTTCTATCAAACTTGTGTGAAAGAAACTCAACCAAGGGTCAGACAATAAGTCATAACCAGGCCATACATGCAGGTCCATGCCTAAATCAGAAACTTTCTTCATCATTATTACATTTAAGGTTTGATAAATTGTTAGTATGCTTTGATCTATGTAAGGCCTTTAACCAGATTGCATTAAGTGATGTTGATGCTAACAGACTTTGTTTTTTATGGTATAAAAATGTTGAGAAGGGAGATTTTACCATTGTTGCATATCGGAATGTTAGGTTGAGCTTCGGCCTAAGATGTTCCCCAACTTTGCTGATGCTTGGTCTTTACAAGATTTTGATTTTAGATGCTGAGCTTGATAAAAACCAGTTGAAGGAGTTGAAAAGGTGCATTTATTCTTTGTCTTATATGGACAATTGTGCTTTTAGTGCAAATGAAATTGAAAATCTGCACTGGGCATATTCTGTGGTAGGATCTATATTTTCTCCTTATGGTTTTGATTTACAACAGTTCGTTACTAATGACAGGTCCCTACTGGGAGAAATAGATTCTTGCACAGGTTCTGAAACCGGAGAGGTTGTTAAACTTCTTGGTATGCAGTGGAATCGAACACTTGATTGTCTGTTAGCAAATAAATTTCAGTTGAATGGTAAGGCTAAAACTAAGAGGGAAATTTTAAGTACCATTGCCTCTCACTTTGATCTTTTTGGTATTACTGGTCCCATCCTAAATCGGAGAAGATTATTTCTTCATGGTCTTCAGTGTGATAGAAATTTAGGATGGGACGATCAATTATCACCAGAGTTACGTAAAGAATGGCATAATATTGCTAATCAGGCCAATTCTGCTCCTGATATTGCTATTGATAGATTTGTTGGACGTAGGGATGGGAAATTTCATTTGGCTGCTTGCTGTGATAGCTCTAAATTACTATATGGTGTTGTTGTGTACATCATTGATATTGATTCTATGTCGTCAAGTTTTGTGATGGCAAAAAATCGTATGATAAATAGGCAGTTGGAAAGTAAAAGCATTCCATCTTTGGAGATGCAGGGAGTAGCCTTTGCAACGGAAGTGGTTTTAGATTTGTATAACGAATTAGCTGGACCATTATGCATCAATCCTTTGAATGTTGTTGGCCTTCATGTGTTTTTGGATAGTCAGGTAGCGCTCTCTTGGTTGAATTCGTCTACTAATAAATTGTCAAAAATGCAGAAACGGTCAGTTTTTGTGATGAATCGAATTCAGCATGTAGAGAACTTATGTGCAAAACACCCCGTCCATTTTGCTTTTGTTGGAGGGAATGAAAATCCTGCAGATTCCATAACTCGTTGCCTTTCATATCGTAAGTTGATGCAAACCAATTTCTATTCTGGTCCTGAATGTTGGAAGGAAAAAGAAACCTTCCTATGTAGTGAAAATGGTAATTTATCATTTATGGTTCCAAATCATTATGCAGAGTGCAAGCTGGATAATAGTTTAGAAATAGAGGAGTCTGTGTGTACTAGTTCCAATGTTGTGGTCATGTCAGATAATTTTGAATATTTTCTTAAATTTGAAGAATTTTCCAGTTTTGATTTACTTGTATCTATTTATGAGAAAGTTATTCTTTTCGTAGAGAAGTTAAAGGGTCGTTTGAAAGCTAAGGACTCCAATAAATTTGCTCACTTAGAATTAAAAAGCAATAGTATACATGAAAGAGCTTGCAAGTTAGTTATACTACAGGATCAACGGGCACATTTCCCTGAGGTTTTTACATATTTCAGCTGTCCTACTCAAAGAAAAAAAGACATGCCTAACATAGTAGGTCAGCTTAATGTTTACGTTGACAAAGATGGTTTGCTTAGAGTACGTAGCAAGTGTGACAAACTCATTCGGAGACATGGTTTTCCTTTTTTGCTGGCTAAAAATAGCCATCTAACTTCCCTGATTGTGCATAACCTGCACAAAAACTCAACCATACGGGATGTTACTCTGTTTTGTCAGAAATGAGAAAGCGGTTTTACGTACCGTCATATTTTTCAGTGGTTAAGAGAAACCTTAGAGAATGTGTTTTTTGTCGTAGGTTTAAGTCAAGAACCATCAGTATTAATCAATCTCCCTACAGGAAATGGAGAGTGTCACCACCTAATGTCCCCTTTAGATATTTATTTATGGATTTCATTGGCCCATTGAGCGTTAAACAACAGGGTAAGAAAGGAAAAATCTATCTACTATGTATCACTTGTATGTGGAGTAGAGCAGTTAATTTGATTATTTGTTTAGATCTTTCTGTTAAAGAATTTCTTAGAGCATTTCAGATTCATTGTTTCCAGTTTGGAATCCCGGAATATTGTATTAGTGACCTAGGCTCCCAATTAGTCTCTGCCTCTAATATAATTATTGACTACATCAAAGATCATGAGACTCAGTCATATTTTGAACGCAACGGGGTCCAATCTTTAAAGTTTGACCAATTTGTCAAGGGTCATAGTCAGTTAGCATTGATGGTGGAAGTATGTGTTAAACTTGTTAAAAGATTGATCTATGGAGCTATTGGTAAGAATGTCTTGGAATACCATGATTTTGAGTTCTTAATTCAACAAGTCATTCATTTAGTCAATCGTAGGCCAATAACATTTAAAGAAGCCTTAAGGGATCAGATCGGCGATGACATTCCAGAACCTATCACCCCAGAAAATTTGATTCATGGGTACGATCTGACATCGGTTAATATAATTCCCGAATTGTATGAGGGGAGAGACCCTGACTGGGTTCCTGAAAATTATTCTCAATCAAAGTTTAAGCAAGATTACAATCAATTGCAAAAGGTGAGAAACAATTTAGTTAAACTATATCAGGAAGAATTTATTGCTAATCTAATACATCAGGCTGTAGATGTCCCTGATAGATACAAGCCAGTCACTCATAATAAGATCTCACCTGGAGATATTGTACTACTTAAGGAAAATTTCACTAAGCCAAATGACTACCCGATGGGCGTCGTAAAAGAGATTTTTACAAATACTTTGGGTGAGGTTACTGGTGCCACTATCCTTAAAGGGAAAACCCAAGAACTTGTGAAGAGACATTCGTCAGTCATTATCCCACTTCTCACCCGGAAAGATGAAATTCCGAATAATTCTAAGGTTGATGTACAGGAGTCTCAAGTACCCAAGGATACTAGAGTTAAACGCCAGGCTGCTATTGACAGCTCGGAGCGGACTAGAAAAATCTTGGAAGCCTAAAATGATCTATGTTTCGGGTGAATAAGAGAATCTTTACTTGTAAATAGTTATTATATAGAGTATTTGATTGGGCATTTAACTGTCAATAATGTCATGTTATATTTAAATATTAATATACCTTTGTATATTGAATGTATTAAATATTTTTTGTAATTTAATGTTTTCAACTTTTCTTGTTTTGGGGATCCTATTTATCATGAATTTCTGTATTCAATTTATTTAGTTTATATAAATAAATTGAATCCCCTCCCCCCAGTGTAGAAAATAATTTATCGTAAACCAAAATTGGAGAAGTTGAAAGTGATTTCTTTTGTTGTTAAATATACTAAATATCAAACCTCTTAAATATTATTCGTAATATTATTTTTGTCATGTTTAAGTGTAGAGCGGGGCTGACTTTAGTTCCTCTAAACAATCTTGTTATTAGTGATCTGTCGCCTAGTATTGTTTTTAAGGTGAACTGCTTGTTTACGCTGTTGTCCGAGAGCTGGAAGTTTTTGTCGAGGCGATCGGAGTTTCCAAGTCAGTTCTCAGACAAATTCCTTCTTGTATGGTGGACGTTTTTACAACTATCGGTCATGGAAGGATAAACCCCTAGTGATACCGACACTATGCCACTTTGGGGGGCAGCAGGAGCAACAGTAATTCAGTGAACGGCAGGAGTATTGAGGTGAGTCAGCCTTTTCACATCTGAACATGAGTTGATTTGATACCCTAGCCATAAGAATTTAATACATTAGATTAAATTAGTTCCCTTCTCAAGACCTTGTTAAAAATAAATCTCGGGATCAAAAGAAATTACTATTTTTCCAATTTTGTTTTCGGTTTTCTTTTTTATAACGTTAAAATTTTGGTTTTTTACAGTGGATTACCACTTTTATTGAAAATTCATTTATTGTTATTCGTGGATTACCACATTAGGCTATTAGCCATTAAGTTTCGTTTTTGGTGGATTACCACAGTTTATGAACAATATGTTTGTGTTTTTAAAATTACAAAATCGAATTCTATCGAAAGGTAATTTTAGTGAACGGATTCCCGTTTTGAGTTTTGTTTTTGTTAATACGGATTCCCGTGAGTAATTTAGTTTCCCTTTTACGTGAACAGTTTTACAGGGAGTGTTTTTTTGTTTTTCAGATCCTGAGAGACATGATAGTCATTGGTAGGGGCTTGCTTCATACGGTTGTTTTCTGGTGAAGTAAGTTACTAACTTGAGGGAGGCAGGACAGCAATTAATCGTCTCGGTTGTCTCAACCAGTAATTTTTATCAAAAATATTAATTAAATTAATATAACTGGACTTTAAAAAACTTCTTGCTTCATTTACCTCATTTCATTTGTTTTTTACCTTGCCATTGATAAAATATTGTGTAGATCGTGATTTAAGAAAAGTTGGGAGCAATTCCCCTGGAAGAGGGGGAGTTTTTGACAAATAAAGATTCTTATCCGGACTGCTATGTCCGTCTTAGGAAGGAGCCAGCCTCAAAGGAGGATACGGATCCGAAAGAGGTCATAGTTTTTTAGCATAGTAAAGCTCAGGCGTTACTAGCGAGGTCGATGAAAGAGAGGGGCTTCATTAACTCAAAGGTGCCTGCCTTGAGTAAGAAGCTTCCCTCCTTTGTGGCCTCTCCTACCAGAGCCTTTCCCTTCATGGAAAGAGGATATAAGGCAGCCTTAAAGGCGGTGGAGGCAGGTAAACCATGCCCCTCCTTTGAGGAGTGCAAGCCGTTATCTCTGACCTTGCCCTTGGACCAAGAAGACTGGAAGGAGGTACACCGTACCTTCTCAGTTGGGAAGCTGGAATCTGATATCGCTGAACGTCAGTTTGGTGAGGATCTTCCAAAACTGTCGGAGGTTCTCTTGCGTAGAGAGCAAGAGACGAACGAAATTCTTGCGGCATCGATGTCGTTGCAAACGACACTAGAAATGATGGCAAGTGACCCCAAGAACTGAGACATGTTCATGGTAGTGGCCAAAATCCATCTGGCCACAGTTACGAAGGATCTCTATAGCTTTATTAAAGCTAGGAGAGCCTGTAGAGAGTTCGTGTTCGCCTCAGCTGCGGTGAGGCACGAACCGAGGAAACTGATCTCCTTTCGTATTTAGAGTAAAGACCTCTTTCCCAACGTAGTAGTTAAAGAGGTAGTAGACAAGGCCGCAACAAAGAATAGGAATCTTCTCAAAAAGTGGGGCTTAGATCTTAAGAGAAAGTCTTCTCTGGATGAGGGTCCCCAACCCAAGAAGAAGACAAAAAGGCCTAGGCCATCCTCTCGGCCGTCTAAACCCTACCGACAGCAACAACAACAACAACTTCCTGTGACCGCGGTGCCTTAGATAGTGGCACTACCTCCAACAATGTATCAGCTGGTACCTCAACAAGTGGCGACACAGTCGGCAGTTTTTAACCCAGCAATCGAATGGCAGACTTCTTCCTTTCGTTCGAAAGCTAGAGGAACAGCCAGAGGTTCTTCTAGACGCCCTTTAAGAGGAAGGGGATCCAGGGGAGGACACGGTCAAGGAGGCAAGGCCTCAGGTCCACAAAAGCAGAAGTGAGATACTTCCAGTAGAAGGGAGACTACAGCTATTTAGGGATCGCTAGACCTTCGATCCCGGGGCCCACAGCCTAATAAAGAATGGACTAGGTTGGAGCTGGAGCAGTCCTCCACCTCAATTTCCTCAATCCACCCAACACTCAACGCCAGTTTTGGAAGAATATGTCCAAGAGCTCTTAGGCAAAAGTGTAATCCGGAAAGTTAAGTCCATAAAATTCCAAGGAAGGCTGTTTTATGTTCCAAAGGACTCAGAAAAACTCATTCATTCTAGACTTGTCGCCACTCAACAAGTTCATAGTTAACTACAAGTTCAGAATGCTCACACTTCAACACATATGGACCCTACTGCCCAAAAGGGCATATGCTGTCTCTATAGACTTGTCTGACGCTTATTGGCATGTTCCAATTAATCGTCACCTCTCCTCCTACCTAGCATTCAAGTTACATAGAAAATTTTAAGCCTTCAGAGCCATGCCTTTCGGGCTAAACAGAGCCCCAAGGATTTTCACAAACCTTGCGAACGCAGCCGTCCATCAATTACGCCTAAAGGGGGTCCAAGTAGTAGCCTACTTGGACGACTGGCTGGTGTGGGCAGCATCCAGGACAGAATGCATGCAAGCTTCTAAGATAGTGATCCAGTTCCTGGAACATCTGGGATTCAAGATCAACATCCAAACGGATATCAAGACGCGAACAGGAGAGGGTGCTGGGCTCTCTACAGTTTGCTTCGATAACAGATCCAGTGCTAAGAGCACAGCTTAAGGATGCAACAGGAGTCTGGAGAAAATACGCATCAAACGCATGAAGAGATCCGATAAGACCACTACCGACTCGACTGCGAACGCTTTTCTAGACGTGGTCCAATGCCAAGCAATTGAAGAAACCAACACTTCTTCAAACTCCTCCCCCGTCAGTAACTATCCACACAGACGTTTCAAAGGAAGGCTGGGGAGGTCACTCTCATCAGATGAGAGTCCAAGGAGCTTGGTCCAATCTTTTCAAGTCTTTTCACATCAACTTTCTAGAAGCTATGGCAGTACTTCTGACACTAAAGAAAGTATCTCCTCGCCACTCGACCCACATAAGACTGGTTCTAGACAGCGAGGTGATAGTGAGATGCCTGAATTAACAAGGGTCGAGGTCACCTCAAATCAACCAAGTGATGTTGGCCATATTCCGTTTGGTGGAAAGGAAGAAATGGCACCTGTCAGCAGTTCACATTCAAGATTCCACAATGTGACAGCGGACGCTCTATCCAGGTTTACACCTATAGAGTCAGAATGGTCCCTTGATGCAGGATCGTTCTCCTTCATCTCGAGTCAAGTCCCGGAGCTACAGATAGACCTCTTTGCGACGAAAGACAACAAGAAAATAGATCGTTACGCGTCCCTCTATGAGGATCCGCTAGCGGACGCAGTGGACGCTATGTCCCTGGACTGGAACAGATGGTCCAGAATTTATCTGTTCTCTCCTTTTGAAGGTCCTCGATAAGCTGAGATCCTTCAAAGGGAAAGCAGCAATAGTGGCCCACAAGTGGCCAAATAGGATGTGGTTCCCTCTGGCATTGGAACTACGACTAAAATTCGTACTGCTACCGGATCCAACCCTATCTCAGCGAGTACAGAAGTCGACTGTCTTCGCTTCATCACAGAAAACACGGAACCTACATCTCATGATTTTCTCTCCTTAGCGATGAGAGAAAGATTCGGTGTTAAAAGTCAGTTTAGACTTTTGGAAGAAACCAGAAGACATTATGAGGCTTCAGGGAAGAAACAGATATCCTTTGTCAAGGCGAAAAAAAACAAAAAAAATCTTGACAGACTCCTATTTATCATTCTTCATTCACCTCCATGAGCAAGGTTTAGCAGCCAACACAATTCTCTTGTTCAAGCCTGCCTTGACAAGACAGATACCATATGCCTTACAGGTCGACCTTTCTAACGGCGTTCCTAATGAACTACAAAGGCCCATGCTAGGCTTAGCCCTTCAGCGCCTCCAAAGACCCCTTGCATGGTCATTAGATAAGATTCTTCATTGTGTATAAATAATGAACAATGAGGAATGCGCTTAGAAGGTTTTGAATTTAAAGTCATATTTCTGCTTGTACTCGCTTCTGGGGCCAGAGTTAGTGAAATAGTGGCTCTCTCTAGAGAGGAAGGCCACGTCCAGTTCTTGGAGGGAGAACGGAATCTATTTCTAGACCCAACCTTTCTTACCAGGAACAAGCTACCCACCAACAGGTGGGGTCCCTAGAGAATCTGCCCTCTGAAGGAAGATGCATCTCTACGTCCAGTGGAGTGCCCAGAGGTCTATCATAAAAAACTTCAGACTTTAGGGGAAGACAGCTGTTCCAAAGAGAAACCCTGGGTTCAATGTTATCTATAACTAAGGGCGAAAATCACCCGTGTTATTCGCAGAACGGATCCAGACAGTACACCCGTTAGTCATGATCCGAGGAAAGTTGCCTCTTCCATATAATTTCTTTAATTATATGGACTTTGAACATCCTTGTTCGTACACCGGCTGGTAGTCATCCATGGTGTTCTTTATGCACTATGCGAAGCAAGTGGAGCAACTTAAGAGGTCTCTGGTAACAGCAGGTAGAATTCTTTAACCTTCTGTTTTAAATCTGCGAGGAACAGTGTTATTAATTTGGGACGATTAATTAAGAGGGTGCGTGTGTAGTCACTGTATGCTACTACACACTGAGTGATAGGCCACGAAAATGTCCTTACGAACTGTTCCATTGACGTCGATGAACTATAGCATAATACGGACACTTGTGCCAAGCGTTTCTTATGCTAGTGTAAATAAACAGTATACAAAATGTATCATTATTATTAATAATTCAATTGAAGTGGCAAATCTGTTTCCTGGTAGACGAAACAATATTTTCTGTTGACTGTTTTTCTTTATGCTTTAACGCACATCATCCACATTTTATATATTTTATAAATGTTGATCTGATATGTACGTTTATTAAATTTTAATAAACTAGTTCTTAGTGAACACCACGTCTTATTCGCCCACACTAATTTTATTAGAAATGTACTGAGCATTAAGATTAGAATATGGATATTTTTATCATGGTATGTCTTTTAAGACATCTTTATTAAAAATGATGTTAATTTTATTATTCACAATTAGACGCATTTATATATATATATATATATATATATATATATATATATATATATATATATATATATATATATATACATATATATATATATATATATATATATATATATATATTTATATATATTATATATATATATATATATATATATATATATATATATATATATATATATATATATATATTTATATTTTTTTTATATATACACACACATATATATATATATATATATATATATATATATATATATATATATATATATATATATATATATATATATATAATATGTCTGTTTAAAGAAAAATATATGACAAATAAGTATCTATAAGATACTACGCTTATTTCTGAAGAAAATAAATAATCAGTTTAATTAATTTAAATTTCAAAGGATTTCGGAAGTTAATCTTTTTAACTTCTTCTGTGTTAAGTATAATCTATTATTCTATAATTACGATTTTTCTACTCACTTCACGTACAATGAGAAGAATCTTTCCAAGCTGCATAGTAACATTTTACTTCAAACATTTTAGGACTCACTTTCACTCTTCCCTCGCGTTTATCGTAACTGCTGGAGTTTTAAAACTGTACAAATAAAATCACGTAAATTTTGTTTTGTATTGTTTTTGCATGCAAAGTGATCAGCAAAAAAAAAGAAAGAAAAAAAAATACTGCCAGATTTGCCTTTATTCTCTCTGAAGGGATATATTGCTATATTTTCATCCGATAATAGTTGGTCCATAATAGTAACAAATGCCTCAATTTGAAGTCAGGATTTTAATCATGTAGGAGTTTAGTCAATAAATACTCTCAGTATTTTTTTTCATTTTTACCGGTTTTACCATAAACGAAATAATTTCATTTTACATCTCTCTCAAAAACAGTTAGATGATATTATATGAAGATTTAATAGAGAACAATACTAATTTTGATGATGTAAACTACGGATTCAAATCATTATATATTTTCAATATGTATTGTTCTCTTACAAAGGAAAAAACAAGGGGAAAATTACTTATTCAGAATTTCATACGCTTTTGTTAGATAAATAGATCTTTTATTATATTGATTAGGCGTGTATTACGAATATTCTCACAAAAAACAAAATTTGTTCAACATTCATAATTCCAAGCAGCCCCCATTTTGGGTGAACCATTTATCAAATGATACTCTCTCTCTCTCTCTCTCTCTCTCTCTCTCTCTCTCTCTCTCTCTCTCTCTCTCTCTCTCTCTCTCTCTCTCTCTCTAAAGCTGAAGGAAAAGATGAGCGTCAAGGAAGGCCGAAGGAAAAGACAATCTAGCAAAGGGGAAATGAGTTCCGTCACAGCAAGGGAAGTGAGGCATAAGCCCATCAAACGATGAGTGATTAAATAACGTGAAGCTAGAAGCTATCGACATCCTACTGGGTAATTCCTTTTACTTGGAAATGAAAACAATTATACAAAATTGTCTTTTATTAGAGAATTGGTTTTACTATCATGAGCATTTGAGCAAATGGCAGGATAATAGAATTACAGAACTGGAGGCAGAGGAAAAGGAAGTAATTAAAACTATTAACCCCATAATTAAAGTTCCTTGAGCGTAATCCACAATACTGATTGCGAGTCGGTTCACTTTTACCTTGAAAAAAAAATAACTAAAACATCTATAAAAAGAGGCATAAATTTTGTGAAGATAACAGAGAAAATAGTAGTGCCCATTATTAGACAATGACTTCATCCCCCAGAAATAACTCACCTTTTTTTTTTTTTTTTTACCATTTCAAGAACTTATGTACCTGAACGGTTTTAACCAGAATGTTTTATCTTACTTGAAGAGGTGTATTGATTATATGAAATTTTGTTCAACTCTAAACAAATCTTTGTAAAACTCAATGAAGATTTTGGCGAGTTTTCATGCATTTTCCTTATGGTAAAAAAAATAAAAATATTTGCCTATAGATTTAAGATCCTTTACTATGATTCTACTCGAATCTCATATGTAAGTTAGCGTAATCTATACAAAACGTACATTATAAAAACCTTATCTGACGTTGTTATAAAATTTCAGGGACCTCCATTCTTAGATGAGAAAAAGGTCCATAAGAACGAGTGACCGTCAGTTGTGAAATATAATTCACCATTAATAAAGAAAATATGATTAATAATTTTTGTCCTCTATAACTTTTTCATATTCAATCTAGAGAGGAAAAGATCAGTCAAAGGTTTTATATCCTTCAAAGTAAAGTCATGAAGCTAATTACTTTTTTCAGTCCTGCCAAAGTTGACATTCTCCTTTTTCTTTAGGATTTTTTTTTTTTTTAACTTCATTCTACTGATACCTTATGAACTTTAATGAAGCCAGAGTTAATAAGGGATAATATACTCTGATAGATTGGAAAGAAAATATCAAAGAATATTTACTTAGATATTCTGATAACTACAACGAAATTCAATAGCAAAAATAATAAGTCGGTGGATTTTTTTTTAAATATATTTGAAAAGGTTTAACAAATAATGCTAGTTTTTATTATTGGAAATCAGTTTTTATTTGAATGAGCCCAAAAACATAATTCTTATTTGATGTATTTAGGTAAAATTTGATAGATTTAAATTAGGGATTTTATATTGAGAGATAGGGAAACTTCAACTCCTGAAGAATAATTGCATCCCTTTACAATATAGAGCTCTAATAGTGATATAGCGAGCGGATATTTTCAGTAGCGATTCTCTCATTTCCAGGAAATGAAGGGTATCATAAAAGTGCGATTTTTTATGTAGATATTAAAGTGTCCAGAAATAAATGGTCACTTTAGTGGAATGGACCGGTGAATTGTTAATGCTTTTATATGTCTGGTAACTGTTACAGAAAAAAAAAATAGAATGTTTGTGTGTTATCTTTATTTTTACACAGAGTTAATTCAATGACGCAAACTGGTAGATTTTGTTGTTAAAATGAGTTACGGTGTTTATCGATGCCTGTTTTGAAAAAGAATTAATTCATGCATATTTTTAGAGTTTTTGAAAAAGAAAACATCATATGAAAGCTTTACCTCTTCCCCATATTGTATTTACCATGAATAGTATATATTACCGCAGGGAAGGTCTTATTTCCAAAAAAAATATCAACTAGTAATAGCATAGGTCTCCTACACTGTTTAAAGAACTTTAATTTCAATCGGAAATTCTCCGTAAAAATATACTCTACTCTACCGTATTTCAGAAAAATACACAAAAACGTAATTTTACCTTACTTTGTTATCTTTTACGGGTTGGTTACCATGATACCACTTCTTAACGTCGACATATCGATTTTTTAGAACAGTGAAAATCCTTGAATAATTATTGCCAGGCATTTACCATTTCTATGAAAATGTTTAACAGTGTATATTATGCAAATCATGAAATCATCCTCGATATTATAATCAATTGCTATCATTCGATCTTCGTGAACTGAGGCAGCCATCCCTTCTCGGATCGGGTTTGTCGATAATGGAATCCTTTTAGCCCATTGAAATTTTTGTAGACTAAATTTTCAGCATTGTCTGATAAACTACTATTAATTTTAATGGAATGGAATTTGCGCACAGAAAGGTTCATGTACTTTTAGTAATTGTTTTACCAATCTCATTCACATTCCCCATATGATATAAGGCTCTAAGCCATATATATATATTTTTTTTATGTAGATCGCTAAAGGTGGAGTGAATTGTAAGCAATGAATAGTGAGTTTTGTCTGTAACCGTTTACATAAACATGACTTTACGACAGATGTATTCTGCACAAGCAACGATTACTTAATTTAAAGCTAATGCAAGAATTTTACCTGAGTAATGGTCTATATAACACTTACTTATGCACTGCAGAAAAATAAAAACCCGTATTATTAATCGTAAATTCTCTGTAAAAAATATTTACTTTTCTCCTCCATATTTCATTAGATAGAGATGACTGTAATTTTTACCCTACTTTGTTATCATGTTTTACGGGTTGGTGACCGTAATATCGCTCCTTAACGTCAATATTTCCATTTTTTTTTTCAAAACGGTAAATGGTTGACAATATTTATTTCAGCACTGTTACCGTATCTTTTGGCAAATTAGTAATAAAGTAAACAAACATATATTCATATAATTGTTCATACACTTACAAATCCTTGACTTTGGAATCTTCCATAAAATAAAGATTAATTAATATAATCTCCTACATCAGCTATACATGGAATAATGATCACCATAAACTTATGGTCTCAGAAAGAGAATGATTATTATCATCACTTTTGAATTTTCTGAAAATTTCCAATACAAGTAATGACAGAGCAGAAAATCCCTTGGCAATGTCACATCTCCCAAGCGTTTTATTCGAAGAGACTTTTTCGACTCGCATTTGGTATTTTACATATCATGAGACCCAGACGATAAAGTTTGATGAATCTGTCAATAGCAGATATCCATTTTCAAGTCGGATAATAGACTGATAGGGATTTTATTCGAACTTTACCAAACACCATAACTCCGATTTGTAAGTAAAAAAAATTAAGTCTCTTTTTTTATGAACTATTAAGTTTCCTTGAGAAAATTATGCTTCTTAACCATGTGTATATATAACAAGAAAAATAACGTAGGATACTTAGTGGTGTTTATTTATTTAGTTATAATTCTCAATTATTGGAATAAAGTATAGAATAAAATAATAACACACCTTCCAAAAGGACCTTCCTAAAGTCCGAAAATGATACTAAATTTAAAAAATCCGCCTTCCAGATTACATCGACCAGGGATGTGCCAAGGCAACAATATATTTGCTCAGTCATAAAAGGCCTCAAAAAATAGAAGAACCAGAAATGCTACTTCAAACAAAGAATCATAAGGTGAATTTTTTGGTTTGAGTGAAAATATGGAATTTTCTTTTCCTTAAAAGGGTGTAAGAAGATTTACAGTACTAATTGTAAGCTGCTAATCGCATTACAGAATGCAGAAAAGAGCAAAATTCTTGAAGCTTTGAACCTCCTACCAAAATGAGTCCTGAAAATATCAGATATATCGCTTTGTGCAGTATCAGGAGGTATATGAGGCTACTTCTCCCATATCTGTTGGCTTGTCCCTTACCTGTTCCAACATAAGGGATCAAACGTTTTTTATTTTCGTCACAAAAGACTTTCATATTTTTAGATCCTTTGCGGTTGAACGGACAGTGCTGGCCTGTGGTCGTAAAGGTCGGTGGCTCAAAATCCTAAATACGTGGTTTTCCGGACAAAGTTGAGTCCTTATAATGTATTTTCGGAACCTTGTGGGGAAGGAATCTATATCTATTTCCTGCTTTAGGAGTAAGCAGGAGTAATACATTAGCTTTCTACTTAGTCAGATCGAAAAGGTTGTTAGAATCTACTCGTGTCCAACCTTTTATGCATTTAGTAGGTAAATGGTGGTGGCCGGGTATTTCCTTGAGAGGTTAATTCACCAGACTCATATTGATCTAAAAAGAAACCTAGTAATTCTTTACATGAACCATATGAATTATGAATAGGTATCTTCATACATCATTATGTTATTGGTGAGGTTACCTTTTAAAAATTGCATATCACCTTACCCTCCTCGATTTGGCATTTTTTTTTCCTTTTTTTTTCAAATAAAAATAAGTGGTTTTAACATAGAAAATTCACTTTACCTTGATTTAAGAGAGTTAAGTTCCAGGACACTTTTTTTTAAATCCTGGAGAGAATTCCGTCAGGGATCTCTTCTCTTGAGTGGAGTCATTTAGAAAATTCTCTGGTTTATTCATGTTCTTTATCGAGATAAATGATATTAGCACTGTTTACAATTGATCCAAAAGGAAAATTATTTATAATTACCATATTCCTGGCCTGGTGTGAGAGAGAGAGAGAGAGAGAGAGAGAGAGAGAGAGAGAGAGAGAGAGAGAGAGAGAGAGAGAGAGAGTTAACAATATTCACTTACGAATATGGAACAATAAAGAAAAGAAGAGACACAAAATATCTTAAAATACGAATTTAATGACCTTTTTGCGACAACGGAGCGGAATGTTTTAAGCACAAAATTAGCAATTTTCGAAATTCTTTGGACTAAGTTTAAAAATTTCGAATATGATAATGTTACCTAAAGTTCAAGAAATATATGCATTATATTAATTTGTTATCAACACTTTTCGTTAAAATGCCAGACTCGATCAAATCCATACCAAATATACTATAGAAATCAGAAGAAAAATTAAAACATCTCTAATTAATAGCATCATTGTTTTCTCCAGTGATATAAGAGTTCTATTTTTTCCATGTGATAACCAAGAATTTCAAGAATAATATAGATTTTTTAACGTACCTCATCTAAGTTATATTATACCCCATTATATCAATTCTTAAGTTCAAACCATAAACGAGATATATGTAAATTCATTTATTTATCCATTGCCTTATCTTCATATTATTATAGTCATGGAACCGTGAGTTGAGTAAGATTAAGATGAATTGGACTGTTTGTTTAGTGAACACTGATGGTCTGCTGATGATCATTCTGAGACGGCACGTGAAGTGCTTGATGTTTCATATATATCTAAGCTTGGAATTTACCTAAAACTCATTACTTTGAATAGCAGTTTAATTCTGAATATTCTTTATATTCTTTCCCTTTGAACCATCGACTCTTAGACGAACTAGGTTAATGAATACTATGCTTCTAATTAGGAATGGGATTTGGTAATTGTAGATCCTACACGTGTTGAAATTCTAAATAATCGTGTTTTGGGTTGATAAAGAATGTGAACATCATTATCTTTTAATCATTTTAAGAAACCAACTTCTCGAGGGCTGATTGATATTGCAAGAATTTCAGCATTTTCTTCTGATAGCATAATAGATTCTGCTTACCTCATCAGTTACGACATACGTGCATATTTTTCTTGAAGGGACTCTTGGTTTTGTTATAACGTAATAGGTAGAAGAATCGACCACTCGATGAATTATTTAAGAGGAAATATCACTTGGTATGATATAAAATATATTTATATCCTTTTTCTTAAGTACTAGCTTTAATTCTATTTACATTTTCTACTCATAAGTATAATAGTTAGAAGAATCCACAAATTGATCAATCTCTTAGAGGAATTGTCAAACAATAAGATTTAAATTATATTTACATCTTTTTGCGTTACTACTAACTTTAATCTTTTTTACAACTTCTAGTAGTAAGCCCGATGGGCACTCTGATATGTCTTGTATCAATAAAGTAATGCATTCTTAACGGTGGAGAAACAAGTCATACTAATAACTCTATGGGGAGTTAGAGGAATACATTTTGGAGATGCATTATCCCCTATATTATCAAGTCGTTTGTGTATAGGAGCTATCGAGATTTATTTCTTAACCCTTATTTACTTTGCTGGGGGTGTTTTGGCGCCCCAATTTTGCTTAAATGCTCGTTGTTCCTAGTTGGCAACTAATTTATTTTTCTCCTTCCCAGTACTCTCCTGCCTCATTTAGGTGGTGTCACATGTAGTGTTGCGCAGTTGTCGGTCAGTTGTCTTGGGATGCAGCCGTCGCTTTGGCCTTCTGGGGTATGTATTTATGGTTTATATACTCTCTTTCTTTTCCAATGGGAAATGGAAATGTGTCGATATAAGTGCATATTATGTATCGGTAGCCTACTCTGTAATATAGATATGGAATAAAATGCTTCGTTTATTGTTTTTATTTTATTTTTTATCATTATATGTGGTATTTTATATACAATTTATTGCTCTTTCATTCTAGTAACTATTACCTTAGCTATTGTAAAATATTTCGCTTTTTTTTAGGCAAAAGATGGATTACAATGCAGAGATGAGGAGGATCCAGAAGATGTTGGATGAAATAGAAGTGAGTAGCTCCGAAGATGAAGAAAGCGTCGGAGGGGACGTTCCTACCTCCGACAGTGAGGGTGGAAAAGATTACCTGGAAGAGGATATGCATGTTCCTGATTCTGACTGTTATGAATCAGACCCAGATGATCTACCAGACCAACCCCAAAAGAAAAAGCCAAAAAATGATG
This sequence comes from Palaemon carinicauda, assembly GCF_036898095.1. Taxonomy (NCBI): domain Eukaryota; kingdom Metazoa; phylum Arthropoda; class Malacostraca; order Decapoda; family Palaemonidae; genus Palaemon; species Palaemon carinicauda. Next base: position 120,677,721 of record NC_090728.1, on the reverse strand, counting down.
GATGGAAGGGAAAAGATAAGACAACATGTTGGAAGAAGAATAACATATATTCATCAAACAGTAATTTCCAAAATGATGATCTCTCTCTCTCTCTCTCTCCTCTCTCCTCTCCCTCTCTCTCTCTCTCTCTCTCTCTCCTCTCTCTCTCTCCTCTCTCTCTCTCTCTCTCTCTTGTTATACCTAACATATTCCAGAAGAGTCATATATAATGAGACAATGACGAGAATAAAACTTCTCATCTCGGGGAATTTATCAATCGAAATTCAGATGAACAATAGGTAATTAAATGATCGTCTATAATTAGATTCCCAATCTCGTTGAAACAATGAGATGAACTTTCTCATCTTAAAGCTTTTTTTTTTTCTTTTTTTATCCTACAGTCATTCAGATACGGTATAGACGGGAGATCCATAGAATAGTAGAAATCGTAAAGACTATCCTTTTAGACCATATATGTTTAGCTTTCAGTTCAAATCTGAATCATTAATTTAACAACAAAATCGATAAAAGATATTCTCTCTCTCTCTCTCTCTCTTTCTCTCTCTCTCTCTCTCTCTCTCTCTCTCTCCTCTCTCTCTCTCTCTCTCTCTCTCTCTCTCTCTCTGCTAGAGCATATATGTGTGTGTGCGAGTTTATATGTTTGTACGTGTGCCTACATTGTAATTTTTTTTTTTCACAATATCTACATTTGTCTAATGGAAACAGTCACCTAAAAAAATAGACACTGATATGAGTTCTATAATTTCAACATGGACAATTTTTACAGAAATACTTTTCAAAATTGACATGCACACAAAAGTGGCTGGGGAACCTTTGCTTTGATATTGGGAAGATAAATACCACGGATATGTCGCTGTTAGAAAAACCTTGATTGAGATTCCTCTGCGTGGAGGAAATTGAATTTTCCTCAGAGCTGACGGGCAGGACAGTGACTCATGAAAAGATTAAAACTATTTCCTTCATAAACAA
>NC_090728.1:120659252-120671752 GCF_036898095.1 Palaemon carinicauda | reverse complement strand
GATAACTCACATACATAAGGGACCTTCCTAAAGTCCTAAAATGATAGTAAATTCCAAATATCCGCCTTCCGGATTACATCGACCAGCGATGTGCTAGAACAACAATATATTTGCATAGGCACAGAAGCCCTAAAAAAAGAGAAGAGCCAGAAATGCTACCGTAAACACTGAATCATATTTAGCCTTCACCACCAAGTTGGATTTTTTTGGTTTCATCACAGTCTCCACTCACACCGTTGTAAGTGAACATATGCAAATCTTCTTTCCTGAAAACGGTGTAAGAGGATATACAGTACTAATTATACGCTGGCAATCGCATCAGAAAATACAGAAAAGAGCAAGCCTTCTTCAGTATTTAAGCGTCACAAAAACAGCCATACGAAGTCTGTAAATAGCAGTTATATCGCTTTGTGCAATTCCAGGAGTTATGTAAGTGTACTGCACCTACATATGTGGGATTGTCCCTTACCTGTTCCATCCGATAGGATCAAACGTTTTTTTGTTTTCGTAACACACAGACTTTTATTTTTGTTGGATTCTTTTCGGCTGCATGGACTGTGCTGGCCTGTGGTCCTAAATCTCAGTGGCTCAAAGTCCTAAGGTGGTGGTTTTCCTGAAAAAAGTTGAGTCATTATAATGTCTTAAAACCTTAAGAAAATGGAATGTTTATTTAATCCCTGCTGTTGGAGTTGGGAGGACTAATACAGTAGATTCCTACTTATTGAGATCTAAACGGTTGTTAGAGTCTTCTCGTGTCTGACCTTTTATAGTACAGCGGCATAGCAGACCAATTGTTCAAATTGGTCTAAAAGCACCAAAATTGGCACACATGTAGATTAATATATTCTAAACATTTTTGGATATGGAGGCATTCAAGATTAGCCCTTAGGAAGATATGGCGGCCATTGTTCAAAATGGCCGCCATTTAACATTAGCGTCATTACATAGACTTCATTATGTGTCGTTAGTTTGGTGCTAGATGGGCCAAAATTCCCTTTTTTTACATCAGAATTAACATCAATAAATGTTTAACAGATATTTAGATGAATCTTCTCAAAAATGGCCCCCAAACTGGCCGCCATTTTGTGGAAAAAGTGGACATTTGATGAAGATTTCAATACTCAATGACATAATACCTCTAATAACCAGTACCTGATTTCAGGAACACACTTTAATTGCTCAAGTTGCTTTTTTATTTCAAATTGCTGGAAAAATTGCTAGTCAAAATAATACACAGAGTACGGGAAGTTCACAGTATGGTCAGATTGTAGTTATATAGTCGACCAAAAGCCCAGTCTCTAGGCACAGTACTTGTGTAATCCTGCAGTACATACATGTAATACAATAACGTAGATTTTGCCACACTATGTTAATTATGATTCCGAACTTTTCAAATCTGGTCACCAGAATTATGAATGTCTACAGATCATAATGTTGGTTAGCAAGTTTTCTGTCCCAATCTACTGGCATTCGCCTTCACAGAAACATAGACCAGTGCATTGCAGTGAAGCGTTCTTGCACTTGCAGCGGTTTTTGCAGCCTTTCTTGCATCCGCAAGACACCAGCTCATAGCAGGCCTTGGATGCCTCAGGGAGTGTGGTCCAGAGTGGTGTGTAGAGCCCATCATCACTCCGATGCCAGCCCCAGTCTGTTGGTGGAGGGAGCACGGGCGTTGGTACCAATGCCTGGCCCCAGACATGACCACCCTGAAGGGCAGATCTCTTCACATGCTGCTCCAGAGCAGCGTAGGTTGTCGTCAAATTCCACAATCACTCTAGCAACCTCCGGTCCGGCAACCATCCAGCGCCTCAGTGCAGTTGGATTGTCTGTTAGGCCGATGGCTCCTCCATCACCCTTGACAAACGCGTTGTTCTGCTCATGTCCTTGGTCAAGAGGGATTGCTGAAAAGATCCTCTTGGTCTTCTGGACTGTGAAGTGTCCCTTGCTAAACTCTGTGAAGACGTCTGGATGTTTGTTTGCCAGTTCTGCCATGTCCCGTAGATGCACTGGTATCCATCGGGCATAGTTCGTGTGGTCTAGTGCGAAGAACCACGGAGCCAGTTCTGTCAGAGAATCCACGTACATGCTAAAATTGGCTTCTCTCAGAGATCGCACATAGATCAGAGTGGACAGCTCCAGTGCCAAGACTGTTGACCAGTACTGAAACTGCGGATAACTCTGTTCTCTCTGACTGCACCAGTCTTCGAAGCTTTCAGGGTGCTCATCATCTTCTGTATTGGTGGTGCTGTACTTGTCATAGGCACGCCGTTGGAGATTATACAACGCAGCCGCTGTGACTTGGTGTGCTCTTCTGGTGCGTGTGACGTGAGCTGCTCGAAGAAATGAGTGTGCTATTCCTTCAGTTGTGATCTCTGCTTGTACCAGTGCTTGGGTCCACCCACTTCCCTGCAACCAGTCACCCAGGGTCTTCAGTGCCGTCATCTCAATATGCAACCCCCCAAACATCACCACCAGTTGGTCTTCTCCATATGTGTTTGGCCACTTCCACTGGATCTGTTTTGCTAGAGTGAATAGTGGCTGGTCGCAAGTCAGAACTGGAGTTTGGCCTGGGTTGAGATGTTTAACTGCACTCCTGACTACATCAATAGAGTGTCTGATCATTGCCACAGTGTGAGCACTCTCCTGGAACAAGGGAAGCAGGGACGTTGGTGTGATGACTGGTTGCTTTGGATCTTGGTGCCTTGCATGGTATGCAGCCCATGATGTGTTTTCACAGACCTCAACATCATCTTTGAGAACACTTCTCGTGTTCTCCAGCCACATATACTCATCTTCTATGTGCTGCTCACAGTTGTGGCGTCTAAGAGAGGTCACAGAAGTAGCTGGGATCATTTGCCCTTTGACAGAAGAAGCAACAGGACGTACATCCGTGTAATATTCTGGTAGAGGCTCAACCGTCTTTGATCCAGTATCACGCCCAGTGAGAGCAATGCTACGATCCACTCCCTCATCTGCACACGTTGGGTGTTGAAAAAGCGAGATTCCTGTTCCATGGAATGAATTCTTGGCTGTGGTGGCACTTGGGTTGTGGTCAATGTTGTCCACAGCCGCAGTTGTGAACACATTGCTACGCAGGGTAGGCGGGCAGACCACTTCCTCTATGCGGTACAGCTGACACACGCTGTTTCCCATCTGGGCAGAAAGACGTAGGACTCTGTCATATGAGATGCTTAGGCCCAGAGAGAAGAGCTTGTCCACAAGTCCTCTCTTGCGTGTTTCAGCATACAGCATCAGCCCAACATAGGTTGGAAGAGGAGTTTCTTGAGACGTACTGTGTCTGACAGCTGGAGGCTCCTGTGTCTTGGTTGCTCCCTGCTTCCGACTTTGCTTGACACTGTTGAACTTGAGAAGCTGCGCAATGGAAAGAGCTGCTTGTGTTGAAGAGGAATGGCTTTGATTCTTGATGGTGGGGCCATCCAGCACCATATTTACCATTGCAACTAGTACGTTTGGCACAGAGTCCGCCTGACAGCCGCCCGGGAATGATCCACGGAATTGGTAAGTGTCTTCAAACATATATCGACGAACTATCTGTGCAGCACGCGCAAGGTGAACTGCCTCAGTGTCACAGTCTTGCTCGCAGGCTTTGCCTAGCGCTTCACCAATGTCTTCATCAAACGCTAGTAAAACATCTCGGCCTTTGCTGTGGGATCTCAGGCCTGGTATCTGGGCTAACAGGCGCTCTTTCAGCCTTGTGCTATTAACTTTCTGGCACAAAACAACCCCGACCTGTTCCATTCTTGTTGTGTATAGCTTTACAAGTTCTGCGAGTCTGAAGACTGGGGTGGTGCCCTCTTCTAGGTGGGTTTCCTCGATATACAGGACCAGTTCAGCCAGTACGATTCTTGACATTACACCTTCATGGTCAGTTTTCTGCTCGGCTTCTACAGTGGTCTTTGCACGATAGTAAAGAGCCAACAAACACTTGGAATGGTACTTGGCCTCCAGAGCCACCATATCACCCATGCTGAGCCTGGCTATGAGTTCATTGTCCCCAACTTGCGCTGCACACTTCCGTACGCGTGTGTCCACCTGGAAGGTTGTTACTTCATGTAGGGTCTCTGTGCCAGACTTTCCACAGAAAAAGCAGGAGGTGCCGCTGGTAGTGGCTTCTGAAGAGTGTGTTCTGGCGCGCTTGGCCTGGACATTGTCAGTACTATCAAATGCTGAGCTGCTTGCGATGCGTCTCTTCTCTGCTCTTCGTAGCATTGTGTTATTGTATTTGAGCATACATGTTTTATGCCACTTGGCCTGGTGGGCAACCATTGTCGCCTCAACACCTTGTCCTTCATCTAGTCTCTGTAACTGAACAGTTCTTGGCAGTTCTCCGAGTTCATCAAATTTGACCAAGTTTGCAGCCATTGTCGTGTATCCACTCCCAGGGTCTCGGCGTTTAGACAGTACTGGGCAGACAAGTGACTCTGTTGTCTCCTCTTGACATACAAGACACAGCTTCCAGTTTGTCTCAGGAGGTGTTGTGGGAGTACGTTGCTCAAAAGTATCGACCAGTTGGAACTTCTTTGCCATGGCTGCAGTCTGGAACAACGCGTCTCTGATGTCAGGTGGTGCTGCTGCTGCCTCACCTGCAAAGACACAAAACACCACCATGTTACCACAAGTTACTACTACAAGCACCATGACTATCAACACTATACTATTACTGCAGCCGCCGTCACTGCCACCAACGCTGCCGCTGCAAAGTAAAATTCATTTTCTTGTGAAATGGTAGCCAAATTATTTGGTAAGCACAGAAGTATGTGTAATTGTACAATACTTATCACCTCTAGCACACTTATCACCTTTAGCATCCACAAAAAGACAAATTATGGTACATATTCAATGACGCTAACGGTAAATAGCGGCCATTTTGAAAAATGGCCGCCAAATGTGCTACGGGGAGAATCTTGAATGCCTCCATATCCAAAATTGTTCAGAATGTATTAATCCACATGTGTGCCAATTTTGGTGCTTTTAGAACAATTTGAACAATTGGTTTCATATTTCTTACTATGCCGCTGGGCTATTAGGAAATAAGTAGGTAAATGGATGTGGTGCTGGTTTGGTATTTTGTTGAGAGATTAATCCACCATATATATATATATATATATATATATATATATATATATATATATATATATATATATATATATATATACATATATATATATATATATATATATATATATATATATATATATATATATACATATATATATATATATATATATATATATATAATATATATATATATATATATATATATATATATATATATTGGTGTATGAAGGAGCCCAGCAATTTTTATATGAATCATATAGAAAATCTATATATTTCCTCATACGTCAATATGTTTCTGGTGAGGTTTCCACCATATAATCCTCAATAAGGAGTATGCGTTAGGTTCCAGGTCACTTTCCTTAGAATTCAGGAGATAATTCCTTCAGGGATATATTCCCATGAATGAAGTAATTTAGAAAAATCTCTGGTTTATTCAAGTGTTATATTTGAGATAATTGATATAGGCACTATCTACAAATGAGCCAAAAGGAAAATCATATATATCTATCATATTTCTGGTGTGAGAGAGAGAGAGAGAGAGAGAGAGAGAGAGAGAGAGAGAGAGAGTGGCTTTTTTAAATTTATATCAGAAGCCGGTCTTCTTAATGCTATTTAACTTTTATAACATATTTACTTCTCTAGTTTTAATTGAATATTCATTTAATCTTCATTTATAATAAACGATAACGGCGTCAATGACCTTCGATATCAGGATGCCAGAGAACTTAAAATCATTCATTCATTCAAGAAATAGAGGGAGCATATACACTTTGATATCAACACATTTCATATAACTTAGCATTTTAAATAGGGATTAAATTCTGACCATTCTTTATATTATTTCCTCTTGAAACATCGACTGATAGACGAAACACCTTAATGAAGAATATGCTTTTAATTATGAGTGTGATTCGTTTTTTTTATATCTTACACGCGTTGGAATTCTAAACAATCTTGTCTCGAGTTGATAAAGAATGTGAACATTAATATATTTCAATCGTTCTAAGAAACCAACTTCTCGAAGGCCTATGAACATCACAGTTATCTAAGCATTTTCCTCTGATAGGATATTAGATTCTGCTTACCTCATCAATTATAGCATAAGTTCATTGTCTTCATGAGGGGACTCTTGGTTTTGTTATGGTGTAATAGGTAGAAGAATCGACAATTCGATCAATCATTTAAGAGGAATAGTCAGTTAATATGCTATAAATCACATTTGAATCTTCTCGCCTTACTATTAGCTTTAATTCTATTTACATTTTCTACTAATATGTATAATAGGTAGAAGAATCAACGACTCGATCAATTGCTTAAAGGAATAGTCAAACAATAAAATATGCATTATATTTTTATCTTTTTGGCTTACTACTAACTTTAATCGTTTTACAATTTCTACTAATAAACACAATGGGCAATTTGATAGGTCTTACCTTATTAAAGTAATGCATTGTTAACGGTGGAGAAACAAGTCAAAGCGATACTTTTGGAGTTGCATTTCCCCCCACATCATAAAGTCGTTTATGTATAGGAGTTATATTAAAACACCCCATTTATAATCATTCTATTGCCAAAAAATATAAAGGACAGATAATGATGCACAGACCTTTTCGATGTGATTCGGCACGAGTGGCAAATATTACGTCATAATATAAGAAACTTTAAAGATATCACCATTAGTTCAAATGTATATATGACACGAAAAAGGAAGTTATCGTTCTATTATCTGATAGAGCAAAGAAGCAAAAAAATTTTACCATTCAGCTACTATGGATAAATCAGTAAACCTAAGTTACCAGATTAACCAACTTATATTTCCATGTGAGTTTTTTAATTGTATTTTGTCCGAGTGAAGTGTTTTCTGGCCAAATAAGTTTGCAGGGTCCCAATATAGATGACAGAGAATGATAAAAATTAATGAAGATTGAACAGTTATTTTATCTTAGATAAAATTTGGAATATTCTCGTGAATAAATTATCCCGGATAATTACACATACTCTTTACACAGTAATATTCAAGATGAACTCTCTCTCTCTCTCTCTCTCTCTCTCTCTCTCTCTCTCTCTCTCTCTCGCTTTGCTCAACATATTCTCGAAGAGTCATATACGATGAGACAATGACGAGATTGAATCTTTCCATCTCAGATTATTTATCAATAGAAATTAGGATGAACAATAGGTCAGTAAATGATCCAGTCTATAATTAGACTCCCCATCTCGTTGAAACAATGTGATGAAGAACATTCTGTTCTTAATAAATCTTTTTTATCTCACCGTCTCTTAGATAACGTATAGACGGGAAATCCGTATAGTAGTAGACATCAAGACGACTAATCTTTTAGACTTAATGTTTAGGTTTTTGTTGGATACTGAAGCATCAATTCAACGATGAATCGATAAAAGATATTCTCTCTCTCTCTCTCTCTCTCTCTCTCTCTCTCTCTCTCTCTCTTTCATATAGAGCATATATGTGCATTTACCTGTTTGTACCAATGCCTACATTAAGATTAGAGTTTTCACAATTTCTATATTTGTCTTGATATTCTCTCTCTCTCTCTCTCTCTCTCTCTCTCTCTCTCTCTCTCTTTCATATAGAGCATATATGTGCATTTACCTGTTTGTACCTATGCCTACATTAAGATTAGAGTTTTCACAATTTCTATATTTGTCTTAAGGAAACAGTCACCCAAGAAAGTAGACACTGATATGAGTTCTATGATTTTAACATGAACGTTTTTTACTGATATATTTTAAAAACATTGACATGCACATAAAAGTGGCTGGGGAACATTTTGCCTTGATATTGGAAAGATGAATGCCACAGAAAGGTAGCTGTTAGGAAACTTTGATTAAGATTCACGTGCGTGAAGTAGACTGAATTTTCCTCTGAGTTGAGTGGCAGGACAGTGACTCGTGAAGACGTTAAAACTATTTCCTTCATACACAACAATTTATTTGTTTGAAGAACTTAATAGAAACATCGAGATTATACCTAACTATATAAACCCAGGGGTAATTTTGATAAATTAATCTTATCTTAAGAGTTTTTCTGTGACAACTTTGCACTATTCACACACATGTACATACTCATATGCATACACACGCGCACACACACATACATATACAGTATATATATTATATATATATATATACATATATATATATATATATATATTTATATATATATATATATATATATATGAATCATATATATATATACATATATACATATATATATTATATATATATGTATATATATATAAATATATATATATATATATATATACATAAACATATATTTATATATATATATATATATATACATATATATATATATATGTATGTATTCAAAAAATATTCAATTTGGATAATTTTTGAAAATAGTTAACACTCTAACACTATAATTATTAAACCCTTAATGAAATTTATATAAAAGTAACGGATACACTTACGTCTTTTGATTCACACGAGGTTCCCGAACAGAAAAGAAAAATAAATACAATTCACTATATAAGTGTGCCAATCTCAAAATTGGACCTGTCATTCAGATACGGGGTCAGGGACAGTATGAACAATGATGAGCGTATCTAAGCAGAAAAAAATGTACTTATGTCTTCATATTGCATTATTTTGTTCTAGAATCTAGAAGATGAAAAGAATGCTCAGTTCAGATTAGTAAATTTTAGTAAGAGGAATTTACCAATAAATGAGAAAACACACTTATAGTATATGATCATAAGCGCGCATGCACAAACACGCAGACACTCACACAAACACTCACACACAAACACACACATATACAGTATGTATATATATATATATATATATATACATAGATATATATATATATATATATATGTATATATATAAATATATATATATATATATATGTATATTTATATAAATATGTATATATATATATATATATATATTTATATATATATATATATATATGTGTGTATATATATATATATATATTTATATATATACACATATATAAATATATATATATATATATATATACACACACACACATATATATATATATATATATATAAACATATATATGTATGTCATGCCATTTAACCCCCAATATCCTTATGAGGACTTTATTTTCAAACCTACTAAAATTTTTGGAGATTGTTTTATTGTCATACCATGACTAATTTCCATAGAGTAACACCGATCTTACTAAACTTATATATACTCTGATTTTTATATGAAATTTTAGGCGATTCGATTTCCCAATTTTAATTAACCTAGCCTTTTTATGATTTGCTTTTTTCAATTCTTTTACTAAACTCTAATTCTAAAGACCCTGTATTGGAGGTCATTGTCCCTAAATACTTAAATGATTTTACTTCATTAATCCTTTCTCCTTCTAATGATATTTCATCTGCCATTGCATACGCCATTATCTTTATCTGTGTCTTTCTTCTAATATATTTTAAGACCCACCTCGTTTCACATTTCATGCATTCTAGTAAGCAAGCATTGCAAATCCTGTGGTGTTCTGGTAAGAAGGTCAGCATTATCAGTATACTCTAGGTTTGCTAGATTCCTATCCCAATCCAGTCCAATCTTTCTCCACCTTCCTTGACTGTTCTATACATTAAAAAGTTCATGAGGAGGATAAACAACATAGGTGACAACACATTCCCTTGGAGTGCTCCGCTGTTAATAGTAAACTCACTTGATAAGACTCCATTAACATTAACTTTGCACTTGCTATGCTCATGAAAATACTTAATCAAATTAATATATTTACAAGGAATTCCATAATAACGCAGAAGTCTCCACAAAATTGGCCGGTGTACACTGGCAAAGGCATTTTCATAGTCCAAAAATACCATCAAAAGGGGATATTTTTATTCTACGCTTTGCTGTACAGGTCGCAAAATAAAAATTTGGTCAGTGCAACTTATATATTTTTTAAATCCTGTTTGTTCATCTCTTAGCTTTTCATTAATCTTTCTCTCCAGTCTCTTAATCGTGGAATTATTAAAAGTATTGTATTTAATTAAAGAAATAAAAAAAAATCGCTCATGTCCAGCTACAAGGAGAGCATGGCTCCTACTTATACAATTAGTTTCGATCAACAGATTAATACACAACTTTATTTTGTTAGCAGCAGGTTACTAAAAGTTCAAGTTTAGTAAATAGGCGTACTGATAAAACAGTGATTTTATAGTTCTTAACACTTTGTTTCTTAAAATCAATTTAACTAATAAATGGTACTTTGATTATATAGTTATATTATATTATAGAACCATAAAAAAGATACTAGCCATAGAAATATATAAAAACATTTGAGCAATTCAAACAATAAACTTATAATTATAGAGACTAGAGACGCACAATAATCCAAGAGAAGAAAGAGATCCGTAGCCAAAAGTTAAACTTTACTTTGGATCTGCATTCAGAAGGACGTTGTATATATCAAGTTGACTGTCTAAAGGTGTGTCTCCGTAATGCAAAACTCGCTTTATATATCGTCCCTTGGGTATTTATTTTACGGCTGTGCTCCGTGATACATCACAAACCCTTGTTCCCCAAATGGTCTCTGGTAAGGATATTTGTAATAGAAAAATTTATGGTTTAAACAATTTTATTAGATGTAACTAAAATAATTCCTATTCACTTAATAAAAACACTTTAACAATTTCTGAATCGAGGCTCATCTCGATTGACGTAAATTCTTTTATAACTACCCCTTATGCATTCTTTTATTCCTTTTAGGACCTTCTAAAGCCTTCTAGATTTTCTGCATGGCAATACTATTTTCCCGCCAGAATACACTGCATTACATCTGAATGCGTCGTTGTAAATTCATTAGAAATCATAATTCTTTTACGTTATTGATTAAGATATGAGTGGGCAAATACACCACAATAGCTCAACAACAATTATAGCAACAATAATAATAATAATAATAATAATAATAATAATAATAATAATAATAATGAAAATACTACTACTACTACTACTACTACTACTACTACTACTACTAATAATAATAATAATAATAATAATAATAATAATAATAATAATAATAATAATAAGATCACTACTCATATCACACTCCCACTCATGTATATTAGCCAGTTTCTGTATTATCCCTAATTCAGAAGGTATAATAATAATCATAATATTGATTATGATTATGATAATAACAAAATAGAAAAGTATGAAATTAAATGAATTATTATTTTGATCGATTGTCTTTCAAATAGAAAACGAGTTTGCTAATTTAGTCATATTATTGATATCATGCAAAGAGTGTATATTTATATATTCAAGCACCTCGATGGCCAAAGTAAAATAGTAATTTATTAGAATCCACGTTAGGGAGCCACGTAGGAAGTAATCATTACTAATATATTGATCTTTTGTTCTCACTCACTTTTTGAACTTACCCCGTTATTCGATGAGGGCTATTAACAAAAGTGAAAAGGACCTTCATGAATAGTTTTGTAAACCATAACCTAGGTTTGATATCAGCGGCTGACTTGGCAATAAAATTATTCCATAATTCAAAAGAAGAGATATAATTAAGGACAAAATTATGAATTATATACTGTATATCAAACTATGGAACCACAAAAAATATTGGAAACTGTGTTAGTATTTTTCCTTTAGGAAAATAATCTTTGGGAAATACTTTATAAAAACTCATCCAAAGGTAATGTATTAAGGTAGTGAAGCTACTCATAAAAAAAAAAAAAAAAAAAAAAAAAAAAATAAAGAATATTATAGCATTTTCTTTCACAACCAACAATATTTTATTTCCTGGAAATTAACACCAAACATCATTATATAGTTATCCTTAAAATCGTGTGAACTACTTCCGTATCTTAACATTTCACATGACTTCTGTCATGTATTCTGTGTTTGTTGAATATTATGTATTTCAACGTACAAGTGTTGGAAAGATTTCCAACGGTAATAGTGTTGTTTCCTTGCTATAACGATTTATCTTATGACTCCAATTATGCACATTTGTTTAATAAAGGTTTAACCCTGGGTAAGGTAAGAAGCCCCGAATTTGGAACCAGGTGCAGGCGCCAAGCAATTTTTCCCAGGTTCCATCCTGTTGCTTTGTCTGTGTCGTCGTTCTCGAGGTGCGCCGCATAAGAATTTGTTATGATACAACAGGGGTAGGACGCATAGTCCGAGCTTCAGATACTCGCAGAGATGTAGCTCTTAAAAAATTTTTTGGTTTAAATTTTGGTACCACACTACTAAACTGTATTAATATTTCAATTTTATATGCTTTAACATTTCGCTAAATATCTCAGAGTGATATCAATGAAAGTTAAAGAAACTTTTACTGAACATTGGTGAATAGTGTCGCTATGCAGTAATATTGCCATCTTTGTGCTAGGCTGCCGGATGTTCAAGTATATAGGGAAAAAAAAAAA
>NC_090728.1:120646752-120654252 GCF_036898095.1 Palaemon carinicauda | reverse complement strand
AACTGCATAGGATAAGAGATGAGATCCCTAAGAGAGATATGAAAATTGTGATTTGCAACTTTAATGCTAAAATTGGAAGAAATAACGAGGATAGAGGATGTGATGGGTGTTGAGGGTCTTGGCGAAGTTGAAAATGCAAATGAAGCATATTTCATAGGTTTTCTTTTCAGAAAACAGTATTGTCTTTGGAGGTACTCTCTTCCACCATAAGAAGATCCATAACTATATATAGACTTCACCATGTAGCAATTACAAAAATCATATAGATCAAATTGCCATTATTAATAAAGAGAGAAAGAGGACTCTAAGGCATGTAAGAAGCTATGGCGTTGCAGATATTGGTAGTGATCACCAGCTCCTCATTGACGTACTGAAATTATAACTGAAGGCACCTAAACAGAAACATAGATAGAATATAAAGATTTGATACAACTAAGCTTCTAAAGGAAGAGAACATAAAATGTAATTGAATTTAGGAATAGATTTGCAGTCTTTAGACTTTAAGAGACCAGGAGCAGACAATTAATGAAGAATGGTGTGATAACATATATCAGTCGTTGGTAGTGAAGTATTGGGACAAACAATTACAAGGAGAAAGCCAGAGATATTAAATGATACTTGGGATACTATAAAAAAGAGGAAAAGACAGAAACTGATTGTTGAACGTTGTAGAACACTACACCACCAGTGCAGCTACGTTCTGAATATCGGCATTTTACTAAGGGTGAAGTCAAACACTCTTCCTCTGGTTCGTTCATATATTCCATCAAAGAGGCGAGGTTTGACGCTGCAAACAAAAGCAGCAATAAATATACAAAAAAAGGTAAATATTCATGTAAACACAATAAATACTGTATACTGTAAATATTATGTATATACAAATAATGTAAATGATGTAAAGTACAATGCAGTAATTCCACAGGTATGATTCACTTAACATAAAAAAGTAAACTTATATTTTCCAGACGCTGATTCTAATACTAAATTCACAGATAACCACTGGTAAAAGTTGCTGTACAGCCAGAAGCATTCAGCCACCTAGCTAACAGCAACACCGGTCACTTAATACTATGATGAGTACACTGGGCAGCTCAACACATCACAAATACTGCAGAACCACAGCATGCACAAATTCCATGTGGTTTCCAGAGCTTGCCCACGCTGAACTAACAAAGGCGCCAAGGCGGGCATAAACCGCGGCCTTTTGGGCAGATGCCAACAATAACAATAGAATATTTTTCAGTACCAACTCAATACTTCTTTTTCATACAAAAAAGTAAACAAAAAATGTATACAGTTTTCCATTCAATAGAAATATTTAATTCAAAATAGTGCACATATGTGTATAATTAAATTACAAAACAAACATCAGGCAATCCCGACGCTCGCTTATCCTCTCATCCTTATCATCAACAAAGAAAACGTGTAGCGCCAACTTAACTAAAAAGGTAAAACGCTATGGCAAATCCTACACTGCCCCCTATTTTGTGGTATACAAAATACACCGCAAATATGCCACATACACAGCAAGCCATATGAGCAGCGCACGGCGTTCCTTCTTTTTCCAATGGCACTCAACTGTCATCACACTCCGTTTCAAGGAGAAGGCACATTTTCTGCACTGGACGTAAGTACAACACAAACTCGGTCTTAATCTTGGCTTGTCTAACTCGTTTGTCAGAGTCTTGAGTAACTTCCAAGACTCGTCCCAAAGGCCAAGAGCCTCTTGGGAGACGTTTTTCGGTAGTTAGCACGATGTCGCCAACTTGGATGTCTCGCCCTTGGACGGTCCACTTCTGTCTTTCTTGCAGCAATGGAAGGTACTCCCTCAGCCATCGCTTCCAGAATTGGTCGGCAAGATATTGCACTGCACTCTTCAGAGTCAACAGCATACTAGGCGTCAACGGCAGTGGACAGTCTGAGTCGTCGTTTACCTTGGTTAGGGGTCTTCCATTCACCAAAGACTCGGCTTCACAGAACAGAGTCGATAGTGTGTCGTCAGTGGTGACCTGCTGCAGGCAGGTTGCACGGAGAGCTCTTCTCACTGAACGTATGAGGCGTTCCCAGACTCCTCCGAAGTGTTACGCATGTGGCTGGTTGAAACGCCACTCAATGCCCTTAGCTGCTAGGGTTTGGGCAATTTCTTCTTCCAGGAAGTCTTGAAGAGCTTCCTTCAGCTCTCGGTCAGCTGCGACGAGGTTGGTACCGTTGTCTGACCATATTCTCTTGACAGCTCGTCACCTGGCCGTAAATCTTCTCACTGCATTCATAAAGAATTCTTGATCCATCGAGCTGAGAACCTCCAGGTAAATCGCTCGCACTGTTAGGCAGGTAAAAATGGCTTCCCAACGCTTCACTATAGAGCGCCCTTGCTTCACAAAAAAGGGACCAAAGCAGTCTGCCCCTGTATTGGTGAAGGGAGGATCCCCCGGACAGATCCGGTCAGAGGGCAAGTCGGCCATCACTTGATTCACTGGCCGACAACCGAGTCTTCTACAGATTACACAGTCACGTATCACTGATCTAACTACTGAATTTCCATGAACGATCCAGTAGTTTTTTCTTAGTTCAGCCATAATATGGTTCTGACCACAATGGCTGTTTGTTACATGGGTCCATCGCACCATCTTCCTCCCAATTGGCGACTCGGATGGAAGAATGATGGGGTGCTTGCAGCTATCACTGATGGTGGCTTCACAGAGTCTTCCACCAACCTTCAGCAAGCCTTCTTGTAGAAATAGTTGCAACTTGCTAATCTTGCTGGATTTCTTCACCTTGGATTCCTTCTTCGAGAGTGATTTGATCTCACTCCCATACTCTTGAGCTTGAATCTTCTTCCATATTATGGTTGTTGCACAATTCATCTCGTTTGCCGATAACACTTCTGATCCACTCTTGGTTCCTAATCGCCTCAGTCGAGCGATGATTCGCATTATCTTGGTCCATGAAGAGAACCTGGCAGCAATCTTCTCCACTAAGATTGGTTCCGGCACCACCATGCTAAAGACGGGTGCAGACTGCTTAACTTCTGGATCTCCATCTAGTTCTGCTCGCTTAACATCGTCAGGAAGAGCTGGCCAACTGTCCTGCTCTTGACACAGGGACTCTGGTCCTGTCAGCCACTACGACGACATTAAGGCCCCGAGAGGCCAGGTCTGCGAGGTTTGCGGAGGTGTTCACATCCCTCCAAGCGGTGATGTCACTGAGGTCGCGGATGAGGTTCACGCGGTTGTTCACAAATGTGTGGTATCTTGCAGACAGGTTACAGATGTACTTCAGGACAGACGTGCTGTCGGTCCAGAACACTGAGTCACACAACTCCAAATCGAATTCTGACCTGATCTTGCAATCAAGTTGAGCTGTCGCAGCAGTAGCAGTCAATTCCATTCATGGAATACTCGGTCTCTTGAGGGGAGCTATACGAGCTCGACCCATAACCAGTGTACTGTTCATTTGGTTATTCTTGCTTACCGTGCGCAGATACGTGGCCACACCATATCCTGTCTGGCTTGCGTCCACAAAATGATGAAGTCGGTACGATGATACCTTCCCAAAGTCTGGAGGCACCAGGCTTCTTCTGATCTTGAAGTCTCCTAGACACTGAGGCTGGGAAGTCCATCTGCTCCAGTGATTTGCTTCGTCGTTGTTCATTTTTTCGTCCCAAGGTAAGTTGCGACCACACAGGTCTTATAGTAACATCTTCCCTTTCAGGGTGAAAAATGCAACAAAACCAAGTGGATCGTACAAGGAAGCCACTACAGAGAGAACTCCTCTTCGCGTCCTAGGCTTCTCCTTCAGGTTGATCTTGAAGGTGAACTCATCACTGCTCATGTCCCAGTGGATACCCAAAGCGCGCTCCGTAGGCAGCTCGTCCTTACTGAGGTCCTATGTAGCCACTGATAAAACTCTCTCCCCTTCAGGCATGGCAGTGAGAATGCATTTGTTGCTAGATGTACACTGGTTCAGCTAGAATCCTCCATCAGCACAGAGTCCAATGAGGTCTTTTGTCAATTGGATAGAGTCTTCCTCGCTGTCCATTGACTTCAACAAGTTGTTGACGTAGAAGTTGCATCATATGGCATGGCAAGCTTCTTCACCATACTTGTCACCTTAGTCCAGCGCTGCCTGTCTGAGGCAGAAGTTGTCTACACTTGGGGACGATCGCGCTCCAAACACATGTGAAGTCATCCTGAACTCTTGAATAGCTTGATTGGTGTCTCCACCTGGCCACCACAGGAAACGTAAAGAGTCCCTCTCGTCTTCTGGCACCTTGACTTGATGGAACATTTCTTGTATGTCCGCAGTAACAGCATGTTGTCCTTCCCTGAAGCGCAGCAGCAATCCAGCAAGACTACTTGTGAGATCTGGTCCCTGCATGAGGTGGTCATTGAGTGAGGTCCCAGCATGCTTAGCCTTAAGGTCAAAGACGACCCTAAGCTTGTCCTTGGTAGGGTGTTTAACCCCATGGTGCTCCATGTAGTTCACACGGCCATCACTGCGATTCAGCTTGTCGACTGGGACAAGCTCAGAGTACTCTTTCAAAAGGTACTTCTCTACTTGTTCGACGTATATAGTCTGGTACGTTTCATTTGCCTCAAATTTCTTCCTAAAGGAGTGAGCCCTACATTCTGCCATGGCTAGGTTATTAGGTAGAGGCTCAGTGTCCCTAAAGGGTAAGCAAGCAACATACTTGCCATCTGTCTGGACAACAGTTTCGTCCAACAAAGACAGGAATCTCTTGTCTTCAAAAGAATCTTCTATCTTTGAGAGTGTCTCTTTCTCCCAAAAGTCTTGGTTGAAGTTGCGTTGCAGAAGTTCTGTTGTATCATCCACAGTGCACACATGGAACAGAGGGGCAGGACCTGAAGTCGATCTGGGTCCTGTTGGGCCGAAAACAACCCACCCTAGCTTGGTCAGGTAGGCAAATGGCTCGTCCTTCAGCCCATGTCGCTGGTCTAGAATCACTCTGTTCAATATCGTGTCTAGCCCAATGATTAGCTCTACTTGACGATGATCTTCAGGTAGACTTTCTGCTTCCAGGTCACTCAGATATGGCCACTTGGTCAGCCATTCTTGACTCATGGCATGGTCCATAGACACATTGATCTTGTCAGCCACGAACACGTCGGTCACATAATCTCCTTTATCAGTATTAATATTACCAATATGTAGGGACAGAACTTCCTTACAAGTGAAAGTCCCTGCTTCAGTTGCCATGATCTGGTTGCATGGTCTTCCCTTGAGACCCATTCGGTCTATCAGGCTTCTTACTGCCAATGTTGGGGCAGCTCCACTGTCGATGAATCCATAGGTTGCATGGATGCCATTCACGAGAACAGGTAAGATCTTCAGCATTGTTCTTCCCTTAGGTAACTGGCTTGCACTCACTGAGAACATAGGTTGCACATTTGGGGCTACAGCACTCTTGCCAGCTGTAGCAGTCGTGCCACCTTCTGTAGCACCAACTGCCTTCTCACCACCCCCTATAGCAGTTTTGCTTCCCACATGGGCCGCACCTGTATTGCTTGCAGTCTTAGGTGGACTACGCAGCATGGTATGGTGCTTGTGAGATCCACACTTTTCACAGATGGATGCATCTTCACATTTTGCATATGAATGTTCACCATTGAGACACCTGAAGCAGTATCTTGCTCTCTTTATCACCTCCCAGCGATCTGGAAGCTTCAACCTCTCAAATTTGAAGCACTCTTTAAGTTCATGGTCCTCCTTAGTGCAGAAGGGACACCATATCCCTCTAGCTGGTGAAGCTGTGTGGTGCACAGGTAAGGTATTAGGCCTGACAGGCTTGGATGGCTTCTCAGTAGGCTTCGGGGTACGACGGTTGCACTCATAATAGGAGAGAGGCTTATCAATACACGCCTGCTTCTCAATGTACTCTATTAGAGCTGGAAGCTTGAACTTATGTTCCTCGCATTTCGCTACCCATCTCACTCTCAGTTGGTATGGGAGCTTTTCAACAATCTTCTTCATTGTTTCTTGAAGCTCTATTCGATGGTAGTTATTACCAAGTGCTGCCTTAACTGTCTTCAAACATGCAGCATAATTTTCCAGGCCATCAATATCACCTGCATTAATCTCCTTCCAATCTAATAGCTTCTTGACATAAGCATCTGACAGGTCATTGTCATTCTTGTATATACGACACAATATCTCCCAAGCACAATCATACCCAATATCAGTGGGTAGATGGAAACAGTTCTCAATCAGGTTCTTGGGAGTACCATCTAAACAGTTGTATAGATGAGTTAGCCTTCGTGCAGGGTCGTCGGTACTACACTCCACAATCCAAGTGAAAGAATTCTTAAACATTGAGAAGTTGGTTAAGTCTCCACTGAAACGCTCCAGCTTCCTCTGTGGCAGCTGCATTCGTCGTGTTAGTTCTTGCTGACTAGGTAGTGTACAATCAAGAGCCTTTACTATTTCAGAAGTTTGCAGATCTGCTTGTGACACATCTCAAGTTAAGGGAACACGTCTTGGCACAAAAGGCGTCGCATCTGGGGCCAATGGAGTTGAATGATGTTCAACACCCTTCAGGTCATACATCACACTGTGGACGTTTGTAGGATTCTCCCACTCTCTGGCAACAGAAGTAGAGGAAAGACAACGTTGGATGGAAAACTTTAGTGTGGTTATGAATAGGACATATAGAGGGAATAATTTAATTGATAGACCTGAAGCTGATGAAGATCTTGATGTGCCCATGAATGAATTCAGTTTGGAGTCGAAGCTACCCTAGAAAAATTAAAGAGATGGAAAGACCCTGGATACGATAGCTGCCAAGATGATGCTGGCTGAAAATGAAGTGACTCCCAGACTACTTACGAGATAACTTTGTAGAATGTGGAATGAAGAGACAAAACCTGATGAATAGGTGAAAATAGCTAAAAAAGGATATCTGACTGATTGAAATAATTAGAGGAGCCTAGCAATGATGTCAGTTGTTATGGAAATATATAGTATGCTTATTCTTAATAGACTGGAGAACAAGATTGATGGAGAGCTGAGAGATGAGCAAGCAGGATTTAGAAAAGGAAAAGGTTGCACTGACCAAATATCCATTTTGAGACATGTTGTACAGCAATGCGTAGAATATAGAAATCCCTTTTTAATGGCAATTTGTGGACCATGAAAAATCCTTTGATAGTGTGCACCGGCCAATTTTGTGCAGAATTCTGCGTTATTGTGGAATTCCTTTTAAATATGTAAATTTTATTAAGTCTGGCCATGACCATAGCAAGTACAAAGTTAATGGTAATGGAGTCTTATCAAGTAAGTTTCCAGTGAACAGTGGAGTTGTCCAAGGGAATGTGTTGTCACCTATGTGGTTTATCCTCCTCATGGACTTTGTAATGTGTCGAACAGTCAGAGATGGTGGAGAAGGATTGGATTGGATGGGTCATAGTTATTTAACAGACCCAGAGTATACTGATGATGCTTTCCTTCTTAGCAGAATACCAAAGGATTTGTAATGCTTGCTTA
>NC_090728.1:120631752-120639252 GCF_036898095.1 Palaemon carinicauda | reverse complement strand
TATATATATATATATACATATATATATATATATATATATATATATATATATATATATATATATATATATATATATATATATATAATTGAATATATATACATATATATATATATATATATATATATATATATATATATATATATACATTTATATATATATATATATATATATATATATATATATATATATATATATATATATACATTTATATATATTTATATATTTATTCATATATATATATATATATATATATATATATATATATATATATATATATATATATATATATATATATATATATATATATATATATGTATATATATATGCTGGTGTAATACTGTTATAAACACACATTAGAGTTCTGTCTCATGTCTTTTCAATGTGATATATAGTTGTAGGTTACTTCTTCTGAATAAGTCTATGTAAATTTACTTCAAAACAGTTTATTAGTAGCTCCATCACAGGAGTATAGATGGTTTGGTCGGATGACCATTCCGTATGACATGTTGGAAAGAACTAACAAAAGTATTAAGTTTGGTTATCTCAGCATTTATTACAAATATGATAACTCAACATTACTACAGGAAGCCATCTGGTTTCGTTGAGACACTCAACTGTTTCTCACGGGATGCCTGTATTGTGTTTACTCTTCATACAAAATGTTACTTTGCAAAGGTTCAGCTTAGTATTGACTTTCGTATTCTGTTTATGACATGTCGTTCCCACACTCCTCTCCTAACGTTTCCATTGATCCCTGGGTCATGGATTTTATTATGGATACCTTACATTTGCTCGACAGCTACCTTCAATTAATTGAACAATAAAAAGTACGTTAAAAACATGTATTCTAGTTGTGTGACTGGATATATATATATATATATATATATATATATATATATATATATATATATATATATATATATATATATATATATATATATAACTTTAGCCATAAGCAAGTGATTAAGGACGAATGTTCAAATAGGTACATTTAAAAAAATACACACCTAACGGATATTGTCAAAAACAAAGAAAAATGCATGGAAAATGCAGATTATTATATGGTACATTGCTATCAAAGTATTATATGGTACCCCCTAAAATAAATTGTTGTACACATGATTCGGTAACTTGATAAGGAATAGTTGTCACCTTCGTCAAAAAAACAGATTATTATAAAACGGTAACTAATAAAGAATATTTGTTACCTTGGTAAAGATATAATTTCAGTGCACAAAAAAAAAATCCTGGTACGTACACGCACCAAGGTTTCGTATATATATATATATATATATATATATATATATATATATATATATATATATATATATTTATGTATATATATATATATATATATATATATATATATATATATATATATATATATATATATATATATATATATATACGGCTTATATATTTTATTAGATGCCCGAAGATACTTTTTTTTAACATATAAGGCTTATACATTTTTTTATGTGCCCCCCCCCCCCAATTTTTTTTTTTTAGATGTTTTTAAAATGCAAATGTCCTAGTCTTTTCAACTACATATTACTATCATACGCTTTTCGTGCACTTCACTTTTACTCCTTCGAGTGAATGAAATGGCCAATTTCAAACGTCTCTAAATTGAAAGTTTTTCAAAAATAAAGGAGTGTTGTCTGGACATGGCAAAACGTTCCTCCTGAGCTCCACCTGTTTTTGCCTTAACCTACTCCAAACAAAGATGTTAATAACGATAAATATCATCACCGTAACGCTGATTGATGCTAGTAACACGTAGAAACGAAGATCTGCATAAGTTGGTGATGGGTGGTCCATCTTGGTTAATTTCATCAACCGCTTAGCCACTCGTGCATTGTATGGGCGAGGTAAAGATGGGATTGTAGTGGTCCACGTGAAATTCGCGAAGTAGGCCCGTTCCCTGATGATATTGTTCATTTCTTGGATCGTGTAATTCGTGGACTTACTGATGCAACCATCTGCTGCAACAAAGATTTGGGAATAGGATGTGGATCTGTCCGGGCATGATACATTGAAGCCGGACTTGTCGTATCGTATCCACGAGCCTTTGTTCAACCTCCAGTTGAACTTATCATCGTCAAAGGGATAAAGTTTTTTCAGACAATTTTCATATGTATGGGAGAGAGAACCGTTTAGCACTATACCTAACTCGCATGAATCCATTGATTTTTTATGGAATTCAAAGGAGTCAGCTTTACATACTTAATTATTCATTGCATCTGAACAGTGAGTTAATTCATCTAAGTCTTTAATGACCGTCTATGTTTCCTTATCAGGGGAAATCAATATGTGTCCTGTCAAACTGGATATTACTGGGCTTGAGTTATTTGTCATGAAAGTCGGGAATGGTGATATCTTGTATGATTGCCAGGCATCGGAAGAATCAAAGGAAACTGTAATCATAATCCTGTAATTTTCAACGCTTACTGTAATTAGGCTGTAATAAAATTCAAACCTATGTGCGTCTAACAAAGGAATATAACCTATTTTCTCCCGTCCGTTCTCCAAAATTAACGTTAAGTCTTTTATTGGCAACAATTGTGGTGAGAGAACACCTTTAGTTGCTAACGAAATAGCTTCCACATAGTCTTTTGATTTCTCAATGAAATGTGCAATTTTATTATGGATATGATCTATTTTAATTATAATATGTTAACGTTGCCAGCAAGTCTTGTACTTCCATAATCTGACTGATATTACTAGAATGTTCGTTCACCAAACTCATAATTTGATTAACTGATGTTAACTGATTCCTTAGTTCTGATAAAACTAATTCATTTTCATGTTCCAACAACTCTATTTTCTTATTTTGATTACTGATTTTAAGACGAATAGAAATCCCTGAGCCTAAACTTGCAACAGATCCAAAGATCTTTAGTGCAGCAAAAATAAACGGGTTATGTCTTTCAAGGTTAGTGTGTCTTACTGTCCACATCAGAAGGTCACAAGCCAAAGATTCTGCCTCGTAAGTCTTATTTTGCAAGTCTTGTGAAAGCATTTCTGCCACTCTCATTGTCGGTGCAAGCGAACTCTGTATTAAAAGGAAAATGTCTATTATGTATTTCATTTAATGAAGCAGCAAACCTTGAAATGTCGCTCCTTACGCTAGTGACTTCATTCTCTGAGAGAAAAATAGCTTGCATGTGTACTTCTATAACTATATTACTTGCGGTAATAAAAACGTCTTCTGTTCTCTCTTCTATAGTGCCATATTTAAAATCTATACTTTTAGTTTTAGAGCTCTTCCCACACGAAATAAATGTCTGACCGAACAATATCACTCCTAACAATAAAAACTTCATCTTTGAAACCTGCAACGAGAAAAATATATGTAATTACTCCTGTATTGAGAAGAAAAGAAAAATTTTAACATACAAACATAAGTTTCATCGATAAAAAAAAATTTCCCTCACTTCCTTCTCTCTTATTTTAATTTCTTATGTGAGCCAATATTACAATTCTCTTATCAGTGGGTTGGGATACGTTTTGAACTCTAAATCTATTGGCCGTTAATGTTTCCAAAATATTAAATGGGCCTTCAAACCTAGGTGTTAGTTTGTAATTGAGGTCTTTACATACATTTACCTGTATGTATACATTTTCACCCACGGTATGTTTTAGTTGGCTTCGCTATTTTATCATGATTCCTTTTCATTATGATTTTTTATTCTTCTAAATTATTTCGAAGGATATCAAAACGACTTTTGCTTGCATTTATACATTCCTTTTAAGGATTTGATATATTAGTTGTAGGCGTTAATGCATGGAAAGGCGGTCTAACTGGGGTACCATACAATGCCTCGTGCGGCGACATTTTAATTGATAAATGATATGAGTAATTCAGAGTACTTAGTACCGCAGGTATTGCGATATCCCAGTTGGGGTCTGATCCCCCTAGTGTTAATCTTAATATGTTTATAACCTTCCTATTCGCTCTTTCCACTAGCCCATTCGACTCTGGGTGATAGATCATGGTATTGATTTTCTTTATGCTAAGGAATTCACACAATGAGTTAAGGAAATGATTATAAAATTCTCCACCCGAGTCTGAGGTTATCATGTGTTGAATTCCATGTTTACAAATGTAACACTCGTAAAACTTCCTAGCGCATTCAATCGCAATTTCAGTTTTAAGCGCTATCAGTTCTGTATATCGAGTCAAAGCATCTACAATTACTAAGAGGTGCTTATTTCCTTTGTTTGACTCGTAAAATCCTGTTAATAAATCTAAATGTATTCTTTCAAAGGGTTGATTGGGCACGGGGTAAGCCCCTTGGCTGACAGGTGTTTTCGTGTGCCCTTTGTTTTCCTGACAAGTGCGACAATTAGCTATGTGTTTTTTTTTTATATCTGTAAGCATCGTATGCCAATAAAACAATGATTTGGCTTTCTGTGACATTATGGAGAACCCAGGGTGTCCATGCAATGGATTTGCATACAACCAATTCAGGACAGTGGATATAAGTGAGATTGGTACCACTAACTGGTTGTTAGTCACATGTGGTGTATTGCGGGTTTTCCTTGTCACTGATCTACACAGCATATTGTCCTTGATTATATAATTCTGCTGCGTATACTTTATATATTATTTTTCCATACGATTTCCTTCCAAGCATTTATGATTTTTTTCTAATTTCTGATCTTTCCTTTGCTCAGTCTGTAATAATTCAACACTCCAGCCCAGATCTTCCTGTTCAGATACAGTTTTAACAATAGGCATGGATGTTGATATATCTATTAATTCAGCTAATGGCTCCGTACAAGATGACACGGTGTTGCGTGATAATGCATCAGCAATGATATTTGGTTTCCCTGGTAAATACCCGATTCTCGCTCCAAAGTCTTGGATGATCAAATGCCACCGAGTTCGTTTGGGGCTGTGACTAAAGCCTTTAAAGAAGTCGGTTAGGGGTTTATGATCAGTAAGAACCTTGACGGGTTAACCGTATATTATGAACTTAAGATGCACTTGTGAATTAACAATAGCTAGCCCTTCCTTGTCTATTACTGCATACTTACTTTCGGAAGTTCTCAGTTTTCGTGAATAAAAAGCTATTGGGAAATACTGTTTGTCATATTGCTGAAGCAATACCCCACCTACTACTAAGTCTGAGGCGTCTGTTGCAATGAAGAATTCCTTACCGAAGTCAGGAAATTTTAAGATAGGAGAACTACACAGTTCATCTTTCAAGGTATTAAACACCTGTTGAGGCTGCTCAGACCATATGAAATCTACGCCCTTCTTCATAAGATCAGTTAGGGAATCGGCTATTATTGAATAATTGCGTATAAAACGCCTGTAATATCCACTACACCCCAGAAATTGCTGTATTCCCTTGACATTAGTAGGTATCGGAAAGTTACGGATAGCCGACACCTTATCGTGGACTACTTTAAGACCTTGGCTAGACACCGTAAAACCTAAATAGACTAATTCTGTCTTAAAGAATTCACACTTACTAGACTTTACCCTTAAGTTATGCTATCTTAGTCTCTGTAGTACTAGTTCTAGTTTACGTAGATGTTCTTCTAAGGTATTAGAAAAGATTACAAGGTCGTTCATATAGGCATGCAATATATCCCCTAGCAAGTCTCCAAACACTATGTTAATCATTCTAGTATTTGTTATGGGAGCACAACATAAACCAAAAGTCATATGCAAAAATTCATAATGTTCCCTGGCTGTGCTGAAGGCAGTGTATGGGATACTATTTTCTTCTAATGATATCTGGTGAAAACCTTCAAGTAAGTCCAAACTGGTAAAATATTTATTCTGACCTAACAAAGATAAAATATCGTCAGTACATGGCACTGGGAATCGATCAGTGATCGTTTCCTCATTTAGGCGACGGAAATCTACGCAGATACGCCATGTTCGATCATTTTTCGGTACAACTATTAATGGAAAATTATAAGGGCTGTTCGATTTCCTAATGTCTCCTTCTAGCATTTTACCTACTTCATCATTTATCTCATTCTGGAATTTCATAGGGAGTCTGTGCGAGGTTACATAGATAATTTTCTGCTTGTCCTTTAACCTTATTTGATGTTCGATAACATCTGTTTTTCCTAAGGATCTATCCGTAGTGAAAAAAACATCATAATATTCAGTTAAAAGTCCAATAAATTTCTTCTGAATTTCCTCTTCTTGAATGTCTTTATTGATTTTATTTTCAATAGATTGCAAAAGGGATTCATCCTCAACTGCTTGAGCGTGATTGATTTCAGCGACGGTAAGAATACAGTGTTTATAAACTTCTACATCCAAGATATGTTGATTTTTGTGAATTACTAAAGTAGTATTTAAATGGTTACAGACTTCAATATTACATTGTTGTGAGCCGACTATATAAATAGCTTGTGTGACGGACAATCTGTTAGTTTTCAAAGTGTCGGAAAGGATTAATATTTCAGATCCCAGCAACGTTTTCTTTACTCGCACTTTTATATACGAAGTTATGTTCGGCTCGATAAATTGCGTGTAAGTTGATATTACGGGTGAACGAGAATTCTGTTGGGTCGTGTATATTATTTCTTTATTAATGAGACAAGTGATTGGTTCTTCAACGTACGTCACTGATTTATTTGTCGTCTCCTTTTTATCCAAAACTGATTTTAGGGTATTAGAAGACTTATAGAATTTTTCTTTGATATACACGCCATGTTTGGCAGGGGCTAAGATAATGTTTTGATTGCCCTTAGACGGGTATCCTATAATTACAGCTGGATACATATCAATGTTCTGTACAACGACAAAGGTATCGGCAAATGTGCGCTTACCGATCTTGTACTGAACATGAGTTACGCCTTTTACATTTAATTCATTATTTCCTATACCCGAGAGCCTTACTTCGGACTTCTCTATAGGGAAGCTCGAAAATAATAAATTATGTGTCCTCAAATCCATGATATTATATGGACTACCAGAGTCAAAAAATAATGTAAATGATCTGTTTTCTAAATTGGCAGCATATAATGTAGGTCGTAACTCATTTTGGCTTATTACTGTGTGAATTCGTTGCAAATCTACGGGAGCATGCACTGATTCATTTGATTCGAACGTGTGTTTCATAGGAAAATCTATTGCCCCACAATGATCTGACAAAACATTATAAGGATTATTTGATACTACTGATGTTGATAAGAATGACCCAACATCACACTCTTCCCCATTGGAGTTAATTATGTGGTATTTGCTTTGCTCTGCACATTCTGAAAATTAGTCTGACCTTACGAGTTCTGGCTAGACGGCCCAGGATCAGAGTTATTTGAAGCACTACTTGTTTGTTTTTTTATTTTGAACTGCATTGACGTTTGGCTGTTTCTTCTTATTAAACTGAGGATTTTTATTTTTATTTCCATAGGGATTTGACTGTGGAATTGACTGTGTGTTTCTAGGATTCTCTTGTTGATTACGCGAGTAGCATCGACTATATGAATGAGTTGAAATATTATGTATCGAACAGAATCGCGTTC
>NC_090728.1:120619252-120624252 GCF_036898095.1 Palaemon carinicauda | reverse complement strand
TTAACATACAAACATAAATTTCATCGATAAAAAAAAATTTCCCTCACTTCCTTCTCTCTTATTTTAATTTCTTATGTGAGCCAATATTACAATTCTCTTATCAGTGGGTTGGGATACGTTTTGAACTCTAAATCTATTGGCCGTTAATGTTTCCAAAATATTAAATGTGCCTTCAAACCTAGGTGTTAGTTTGTAATTGAGGTCTTTACATACATTTACCTGTATGTATACATTTTCACCCACGGTATGTTTTAGTTGGCTTCGCTATTTTATCATGATTCCTTTTCATTATGATTTTTTATTCTTCTAAATTATTTCGAAGGATATCAAAACGACTTTTGCTTGCATTTATACATTCCTTTTAAGGATCTGATATATTAGTTGTAGGCGTTAATGCATGGAAAGGCGGTCTAACTGGGGTACCATACAATGCCTCGTGCGGCGACATTTTAATTGATAAATGATATGAGTAATTCAGAGTACTTAGTACCGCAGGTATTGCGATATCCCAGTTGGGGTCTGATCCCCCTAGTGTTAATCTTAATATGTTTATAACCTTCCTATTCGCTCTTTCCACTAGCCCATTCGACTCTGGGTGATAGATCATGGTATTGATTTTCTTTATGCTAAGGAATTCACACAATGAGTTAAGGAAATGATTATAAAATTCTCCACCCGAGTCTGAGGTTATCATGTGTTGAATTCCATGTTTACAAATGTAACACTCGTAAAACTTCCCAGCGCATTCAATCGCAATTTCAGTTTTAAGCGCTATCAGTTCTGTATATCGAGTCAAAGCATCTACAATTACTAAGAGGTGCTTATTTCCTTTGTTTGACTCGTAAAATCCTGTTAATAAATCTAAATGTATTCTTTCAAAGGGTTGATTGGGCACGGGGTAAGCCCCTTGGCTGACAGGTGTTTTCGTGTGCCCTTTGTTTTCCTGACAAGTGCGACAATTAGCTATGTGTTTTTTTTTTATATCTGTAAGCATCGTATGCCAATAAAACAATGATTTGGCTTTCTGTGACATTATGGAGAACCCAGGGTGTCCATGCAATGGATTTGCATACAACCAATTCAGGACAGTGGATATAAGTGAGATTGGTACCACTAACTGGTTGTTAGTCACATGTGGTGTATTGCGGGTTTTCCTTGTCACGGATCTACACAGCATATTGTCCTTGATTATATAATTCTGCTGCGTATACTTTATATATTATTTTTCCATACGATTTCCTTCCAAGCATTTATGATTTTTTTCTAATTTCTGATCTTTCCTTTGCTCAGTCTGCAATAATTCAACACTCCAGCTCAGATCTTCCTGTTCAGATACAGTTTTAACAATAGGCATGGATGTTGATATATCTATTAATTCAGCTAATGGCTCCGTACAAGATGACACGGTGTTGCGTGATAATGCATCAGCAATGATATTTGGTTTCCCTGGTAAATACCCGATTCTCGCTCCAAAGTCTTGGATGATCAAATGCCACCGAGTTCGTTTGGGGCTGTGACTAAAGCCTTTAAAGAAGTCGGTTAGGGGTTTATGATCAGTAAGAACCTTGACGGGTTAACCGCATATTATGAACTTAAGATGCACTTGTGAATTAACAATAGCTAGCCCTTCCTTGTCTATTACTGCATACTTACTTTCGGAAGTTCTCAGTTTTCGTGAATAAAAAGCTATTGGGAAATACTGTTTGTCATATTGCTGAAGCAATACCCCACCTACTACTAAGTCTGAGGCGTCTGTTGCAATGAAGAATTCCTTACCGAAGTCAGGAAATTTTAAGATAGGAGAACTACACAGTTCATCTTTCAAGGTATTAAACACCTGTTGAGGCTGCTCAGACCATATGAAATCTACGCCCTTCTTCATAAGATCAGTTAGGGAATCGGCTATTATTGAATAATTGCGTATAAAACGCCTGTAATATCCACTACACCCCAGAAATTGCTGTATTCCCTTGACATTAGTAGGTATCGGAAAGTTACGGATAGCCGACACCTTATCGTGGACTACTTTAAGACCTTGGCTAGACACCGTAAAACCTAAATAGACTAATTCTGTCTTAAAGAATTCACACTTACTAGACTTTACCCTCAAGTTATGCTATCTTAGTCTCTGTAGTACTAGTTCTAGTTTACGTAGATGTTCTTCTAAGGTATTAGAAAAGATTACAAGGTCGTTCATATAGGCATGCAATATATCCCCTAGCAAGTCTCCAAACACTATGTTAATCATTCTAGTATTTGTTATGGGAGCACAACATAAACCATAAGTCATATGCAAAAATTCATAATGTTCCCTGGCTGTGCTGAAGGCAGTGTATGGGATACTATTTTCTTCTAATGATATCTGGTGAAAACCTTCAAGTAAGTCCAAACTGGTAAAATATTTATTCTGACCTAACAAAGATAAAATATCGTCAGTACATGGCACTGGGAATCGATCAGTGATCGTTTCCTCATTTAGGCGACGGAAATCTACGCAGATACGCCATGTTCGATCATTTTTCGGTACAACTATTAATGGAAAATTATAAAGGCTGTTCGATTTCCTAATGACTCCTTCTAGCATTTTACCTACTTCATCATTTATCTCATTCTGGAATTTCATAGGGAGTCTGTGCGAGGTTACATAGATAATTTTCTGCTTGTCCTTTAACCTTATTTGATGTTCAATAACATCTGTTTTTCCTAAGGATCTATCCGTAGTGAAAAAAACATCATGATATTCAGTTAAAAGTCCAATAAATTTCTTCTGAATTTCCTCTTCTTGAATGTCTTTATTGATTTTATTTTCAATAGATTGCAAAAGGGATTCATCCGCAACTGCTTGAGCGTGATTGATTTCAGCGACGGTAAGAATACAGTGTTTATAAACTTCTACATCCAAGATATGTTGATTTTTGTGAATTACTAAAGTAGTATTTAAATGGTTACAGACTTCAATATTACATTGTTGTGAGCCGACTATATAAATAGCTTGTGTGACGGACAATCTGTTAGTTTTCAAAGTGTCGGAAAGGATTAATATTTCAGATCCCAGCAACGTTTTCTTTACTCGCACTTTTATATACGAAGTTATGTTCGGCTCGATAAATTGCGTGTAAGTTGATATTACGGGTGAACGAGAATTCTGTTGGGTCGTGTATATTATTTCTTTATTAATGAGACAAGTGATTGGTTCTTCAACGTACGTCACTGATTTATTTGTCGTCTCCTTTTTATCCAAAACTGATTTTAGGGTATTAGAAGACTTATAGAATTTTTCTTTGATATACACGCCATGTTTGGCAGGGGCTAAGATAATGTTTTGATTGCCCTTAGACGGGTATCCTATAATTACAGCTGGATACATATCAATGTTCTGTACAACGTCAAAGGTATCGGCAAATGTGCGCTTACCGATCTTGTACTGAACATGAGTTACGCCTTTTACATTTAATTCATTATTTCCTATACCCGAGAGCCTTACTTCGGACTTCTCTATAGGGAAGCTCAAAAATAATAAATGATGTGTCCTCAAATCCATGATATTATATGGACTACCAGAGTCAAAAAATAATGTAAATGATCTGTTTTCTAAATTGGCAGCATATAATGTAGGTCGTAACTCATTTTGGCTTATTACTGTGTGAATTCGTTGCAAATCTACGGGAGCATGCACTGATTCATTTGATTCGAACGTGTGTTTCATAGGAAAATCTATTGCCCCACAATGATCTGACAAAACATTAAAAGGATTATTTGATACTACTGATGTTGATAAGAATGACCCAACATCACACTCTTCCCCATTGGAGTTAATTATGTGGTATTTGCTTTGCTCTGCACATTCTGAAAATTAGTCTGACCTTACGAGTTCTGGCTAGACGGCCCAGGATCAGAGTTATTTGAAGCACTACTTGTTTGTTTTTTTATTTTGAACTGCATTGACGTTTGGCTGTTTCTTCTTATTAAACTGAGGATTTTTATTTTTATTTCCATAGGGATTTGACTGTGGAATTGACTGTGTGTTTCTAGGATTCTCTTGTTGATTACGCGAGTAGCATCGACTATATGAATGAGTTGAAATATTATGTATCGAACAGAATCGCGTTCTGCAGTCTGCGATCAAGTGTCCTTGACGTTTGCAATTATAACACGTCATTCCTGTAACCTGACTATTATTAACTACATTTAAATGTTGTAGCTTAGTTTCATTTTTTGCAAAAACTTGTGTAAACAAGGGATCTAGATCAGTACACTTAGACATGTGTTTCTTTATCGGTTTATATGCATCCAGTTCTGTACTTTCGGGCGTTAACTTTTTATCAAAACACTGCACTAAAGCTTCTGGCAACATTATTGTCATGCAAGTTAAATACATTAATCGTAAGAAATCTTTCACGGCGATGTTATCTCCAGTAACCCAAGTGGAATTACCTAAAATATCCTATCCTGATATTCATTAAGCCTATCGGCAATGAGAGCTGCTATCTCTATAACATTAAGCCGAGTCAAAGTGGCTTGATTAAGTGTATTTCTTAATGTTAAAACTACATCTAAGGCTTCCTCACCACCATAGATCGCACGTAGCTTAACTTTGAAATCGTCCCATGTAACTGCCTTTTGAAAAGAAACTCCCATCAGATACGCACTTGCATCCCCTTTAAAAAAGTCTATAAAACTTTTAGCTTCTTGCAATTGTACAAATGGGTCTATCATATGTTTAGCATTTAATTGAGCGTCAACGGAAGAAATCAAAGACTCGACATTCTGAGGTAAGAACCCATTGACCCGACCTTGAAAAGGAAGGATAGCAGAACGAGCACTTACTAGGGTAACTACGGGAGCGGGGATGGGGTTACTCGGTCCGGGGGTGGGGTTACTTGGTCCGGGATTTACAGGAGGTGTCATGTTTACTTCACTTTTTTTTTATCTCTACGATTCCTTGCAATCCTATCAATATCTCTATATGAATACAGACGTTCACTGCATAAACTCATAAG
>NC_090728.1:120609252-120614252 GCF_036898095.1 Palaemon carinicauda | reverse complement strand
TTGCACATTTAGACGTGTTTTTCATATTCAAATAAGCCATATATATTTTTGATACATTAATGTCTGGATTCTCTTAACGACCTCGGGATCAGAGCCCCAGGCGAAATCACACAA
The DNA here is from genome assembly GCF_036898095.1 of Palaemon carinicauda. Lineage (NCBI taxonomy): Eukaryota > Metazoa > Arthropoda > Malacostraca > Decapoda > Palaemonidae > Palaemon > Palaemon carinicauda. Next base: position 120,614,138 of record NC_090728.1, on the reverse strand, counting down.
AGACAAGAGCTTGGGTCCGGCCGGGAATCGAACCCTGGTCGGCAAGCTTGTATAGACAGTGACTAAACCACTTGGCCACGAAGAAAGATAGAAGTCAATGACAATTCTTCTGTACTTATACTTGTCGAATTCAGGTGTTTTATACTTAGAATTGAAATCAACCCATCTTCACCATCGTAGCTAATTGGTAGTTTGTTACTTGGTATTCAATTAATGATAAATTTTGCACATTTTGACGTGTTTTTCATATTCAAATAAGCCATATATATTTTTGATACATTAATGTCTGGATTCTCTTAACGACCTCGGGATCAGAGCCCCAGGCGAAATCACACAAAGACAAGAGCTTGGGTCCGGCCTGGAATCGAACCCTGGTCGGCAAGCTTGTATAGACAGTGACTAAACCACTTGGCCACGAAGAGAGATAAAAGTCAATGACAATTCTTCTGTACTTATACCTTTCAAATTCAGGTGTTTTGTACTTAGAATTGAAATCAACCCATCTTCACCATCGTAGCTAATTGGTAGTTTGTTACTTGGTATTCAATTAATGATAAATTTCGCACATATAGACGTGTTTTTCATATTCAAAAAAGCCATATATATTTTTGATATATTAATGTCTGGATTCTCTTAACGACCTCGGGATCAGAGCCCCAGGCGAAATCACACAAAGACAAAGAGCTTGGGTCCGGCCGGGAATCGAACCATGGTCGGCAAGCTTGTATGGACAGTGACTAAACCAATTAGCCACGAAGAAGATAAAAGTCAATGACAATTCTTCTGTACTTATACCTGTCAAATTCTGGTATTTTGTACTTAGAATTGAAATCAACCCATCTTCACCATCGTAGCTAATTGGTAGTTTGTTACTTGGCATTCAATTAATGATAAATTTTGCACATTTAGACGTGTTTTTCATATTCAAATAAGCCATATAAATTTTTGATACATTAATGTCTGGATTCTCTTAACGACCTCGGGATCAGAGCCCCATGCGAAATCATACAAAGACAAGAGCCTGGGTCTGGCCGGGAATCGAACCCTGGTCGGCAAGCTTGTATAGACAGTGACTAAACCACTTGGCCACGAACAAATATAAAAGTCAATGACAATTCTTCTGTACTTATACCTGTCGAATTCAGGTGTTTTGTACTTAGAATTGAAATCAACCCATCTTCACCATCGTAGCTAATTGGTAGTTTTTTACTTGGCATTCAATTAATGATAAATTTTGCACATTTAGACGTGTTTTTCATATTCAAATAAGCCATATATATTTTTGATACATTAATGTCTGGATTCTCTTAACGACCTCGGGATCAGAGCCCCAGGCGAAATCACACAAAGACAAGAGCTTGGGTTTGGCCGGGAATCGAACCCTGGTCGGCAAGCTTGTATAGACAGTGACTAAACCTCTTGGCCACGAAGAAAGATAAAAGTCAATGACAATTCTTCTGTACTTATACTTGTCGAATTCAGGTGTTTTGTACTTAGAATTGAAATCAACCCATCTTCACCATCGTAGCTAATTGGTAGTTTGTTACTTGGCATTCAATTAATGATAAATTTTGCACATTTAGACGTGTTTTTCATATTCAAATAAGCCATATATTTTTGATACATTAATGTCTGGATTCTCTTAACGACCTCGGGATCAGATCCCCCAGGCGAGATCACACAAAGACAAGAGCTTGGGTCCGGCCGGGAATCGAACCCTTGTCGGCAAGCTTGTATAGACAGTGACCAAACCACTTTGCCACGAAGAAATATAAAAGTCAATGACAATTCTTCTGTACTTATACCTGTCGAATTCAGGTGTTTTGTACTTAGAATTCAATCAACACATCTTCACCATCGTAGCCAACTGATAGTTTGTTACTTGGCATTCAATTAATGATAAATTTTGCTCATATAGACGTGTTTTCATATTCAAATAAGCCATATATATTTTTGATACATTAATGTCTGGATTCTCTTAACGACCTCGGGATCAGAGCCCCAGGCGAAATCACACAAAGACAAGAGCTTGGGTCCGGCCGGAAATCGAACCCTGGTCGGCAAGCTTGTATAGACAGTGACTAAACCACTTGGCCACGAAGAAAGATAATAGTCAATGACAATTCTTCTGTACTTATACCTGTCGAATTCAGGTGTTTTGTACTTAGAATTGAAATCAACCCATCTTCACCATCGTAGCTAATTGGTAGTTTGTTATTTAGCATTCAATTAACGATAAATTTTGCACATTTAGACGTGTTTTTTCATATTCAAATAAGCCATATATATTTTTGATACATTAATGTCTGGATTCTCTTAACGACCTCGGGATCAGAGCCCCAGGCGAAATCACACAAAGACAAGAGCTTAGGTCTGGCCGGGAATCGAACCCTGGTCGGCAAGCTTGTATAGACAGTGACTAAACCACTTGGCCACGAAGAAAGATAAAAGTCAATGAGAATTCTTCTGTACTTATACCTGTCGAATTCAGGTGTTTTGTACTTAGAATTCAATCAACACATCTTCACCATCGTAGCCAACTGATAGTTTGTTACTTGGCATTCAATTAATGATAAATTTTGCACATTTAGACGTGTTTTTCATATTCAAATAAGCCATATATATTTTTGATACATTAATGTCTGGATTCTCTTAACGACCTCGGGATCAGAGCCCCAGGCGAAATCACACAAAGACAAGAGCTTAGGTCTGGCCGGGAATCGAACCCTGGTCGGCAAGCTTGTATAGACAGTGACTAAACCACTTGGCCACGAAGAAAGATAAAAGTCAATGAGAATTCTTCTGTACTTATACCTGTCGAATTCAGGTGTTTTGTACTTAGAATTGAAATCAACCTATCTTCACCATCGTAGCTAATTGGTAGTTTGTTACTTGGCATTCAATTAATGATAAATTTTGCACATTTAGACGTGTTTTTCATATTCAAATAAGCCATATAAATTTTTGATACATTAATGTCTGGATTCTCTTAACAACCTCGGGATCAGAGCCCCAGGCGAAATCACACAAAGACAAGAGCTTGGGTCCGGCCTGGAATCGAACCCTGGTCGGCAAGCTTGTATAGACAGTGACTAAACCACTTGGCCACGAAGAGAGATAAAAGTCAATGACAATTCTTCTGTACTTATACCTTTCGAATTCAGGTGTTTTGTACTTAGAATTGAAATCAACCCATCTTCACCATCGTAGCTAATTGGTAGTTTGTTACTTGGTATACAATTAATGATAAATTTCGCACATATAGACGTGTTTTTCATATTCAAATAAGCCATATATATTTTTGATATATTAATGTCTGGATTCTCTTAACGACCTCGGGATCAGAGCCCCAGGCGAAATCACACAAAGACAAGAGCTTGGGTCCGGCCGGGAATCGAACCATGGTCGGCAAGCTTGTATAGACAGTGACTAAACCAATTAGCCACGAAGAAGATAAAAGTCAATGACAATTCTTCTGTACTTATACTTGTCAAATTCTGGTATTTTGTACTTAGAATTGAAATCAACCCATCTTCACCATCGTAGCTAATTGGTAGTTTGTTACTTGGCATTCAATTAATGATAAATTTTGCACATTTAGACGTGTTTTTTCATATTCAAATAAGCTATATAAATTTTTGATACATTAATGTCTGGATTCTCTTAACGACCTCGGGATCAGAGCCCCATGCGAAATCACACAAAGACAAGAGCTTGGGTCTGGCCGGGAATCGAACCCTGGTCGGCAAGCTTGTATAGACAGTGACTAAACCCACTTGACCACGAACAAATATAAAAGTCAATGACAATTCTTCTGTACTTATACCTGTCGAATTCAGGTGTTTTGTACTTAGAATTGAAATCAACCCATCTTCACCATCGTAGCTAATTGGTAGTTTTTTACTTGGCATTCAATTAATGATAAATTTTGCACATTTAGACGTGTTTTTCATATTCAAATAAGCCATATATATTTTTGATACATTAATGTCTGGATTCTCTTAACGACCTCGGGATCAGAGCCCCAGGCGAAATCACACAAAGACAAGAGCTTGGGTTTGGCCGGGAATCGAACCCTGGTCGGCAAGCTTGTATAGACAGTGACTAAACCTCTTGGCCACGAAGAAAGATAAAAGTCAATGACAATTCTTCTGTACTTATACTTGTCGAATTCAGGTGTTTTGTACTTAGAATTGAAATCAACCCATCTTCACCATCGTAGCTAATTGGTAGTTTGTTACTTGGCATTCAATTAATGATAAATTTTGCACATTTAGACGTGTTTTTCATATTCAAATAAGCCATATATTTTTGATACATTAATGTCTGGATTCTCTTAACGACCTCGGGATCAGATCCCCCAGGCGAAATCACACAAAGACAAGAGCTTGGGTCCGGCCGGGAATCGAACCCTGGTCGGCAAGCTTGTATAGACAGTGACCAAAACACTTTGCCACGAAGAAATATAAAAGTCAATGACAATTCTTCTGTACTTATACCTGTCGAATTCAGGTGTTTTGTACTTAGAATTCAATCAACACATCTTCACCATCGTAGCCAACTGATAGTTTGTTACTTGGCATTCAATTAATGATAAATTTTGCACATATAGACGTGTTTTTCATATTCAAATAAGCCATATATATTTTTGATACATTAATGTCTGGATTCTCTTAACGACCTCGGGATCAGAGCCCCAGGCGAAATCACACAAAGACAAGAGCTTGGGTCCGGCCGGAAATCGAACCCTGGTCGGCAAGCTTGTATAGACAGTGACTAAACCACTTGGCCACGAAGAATGATAATAGTCAATGACAATTCTTCTGTACTTATACCTGTCGAATTCAGGTGTTTTGTACTTAGAATTGAAATCAACCCATCTTCAC
>NC_090728.1:120598048-120608752 GCF_036898095.1 Palaemon carinicauda | reverse complement strand
GAATGTCCGTAAGTTGAATGTTACTATTGATTGTATTTTGCAATACTTTGTGTGGACAGGTCTGAATGAAAAGTTCAGGGATTTACTGATAAATATTAATAACCATACATGGCCTTCAATTGAAGAGATTAGTGATAATTTCTTCATTGCCTGCACAAGATACAGTCACCATAAGAAGAAAGTGTAAGTAACAGATCAATCTGTGGATATGGCAATAAATGTGAACATCACACCAGAGGGAACTAGTGGAGCTACTTGCAAAATGTTATCCATGCTCCTTGTGTAGCACAGTCCAAGAAAAGGCTAGCCATAATATCAGAGATTGTACGAACTTTATTTCTCCTGTTTCCAAAGTCGAGAAGTTGAAGAGTATCGATGGATGTACTAGATGTGGCCTGGCATCACATTCTACTGAAAAGTGCAGATACAAATTTAGATATCGGTGTGTAAATTGCAAAGGTTTTCATTGGAATTACTAGTGCACTCATCCAGGGGAAAATCAATCCAATGACATTGGTAAAAAGAATCTGGACCTTAACAAGAAAAAGTTCCATGAAAAAAAAACAAGGACAAGAAAGACCCAAAGGCTAAAAATCCTACGGAAAGATCCCAGAATAACATTACTACTATTACAGAGGCTTTGAATACTCAAGTGAGGGAGATACGATTCCTCCAACCTTCACGTGTAACATAAGTGGATCCAATGTGCGTTGTATGAAAGACAGTGGATGTCAATCCAATTTTATATCTGAAGAGTTGGCCAGCAAATTGAATCTACCAGTCATACGAGAGAGTATTAAACTTATTGTGAATGGTATCAATGTCCCTAGAAGTTATGACACTAAAATTGTTGAGGTGGAAATGAAATTTGACAGGGATTCAAGAGTTATCTATGCATTGTGCCTTCCAAATATAAATATTACTTTGAATCTTCCCAAGTTAAACAGAGTTGTGAATGGATTTCTGTCAAAAGGATATAAATTGGCAGATAATAGACTTTTGGATGGTTCAAAAGATATTTCTGATATTCAGCTTATTTTGGGATCAAAATCCAGCTATTGCATACCTGAGACTGAAATTGTATTCGGAGAAAAATGTATATATTCAAGAACTCCTCATGGTGTAGTGTTAAAGGGAGCAACCGAGACTATTTTACATGATCTGCCTTATTTACCATATGCCCCTGAAGTCTCGTCGTCTTCCTACATTTCGATAACTAATAGAACCCCAGACTACCTGCCCTCAGAAGAAGCTAAGTTTTATCAAACATCTAATATAGATTTTGGTAATATTTAAAATAAAAATGAATCGTTTGTTTTGGAAGGAGAGAATGATAAAGTCGGTGGGTTAGTTGATATTGACAAGGATATACTTGATTCTGTTTGTGACCAAGCATTACATAGAGAGACTTCAATGTACTCTGAAACTGTTGAAATCAATACTCAGTTGGTCAATTATGTTTTAGATAAAACTACCAAGGAATAGTGAAGGGAGGCTGGTGATGCCATTACTCTGGAACCCTAGAGTTTCTCACCTTTTGGGACATAACTTCAATATATCAGAGAAAATACTGTCAATTTTGCAAAGAAAATTGCAAGGAAATTTAGACGATAAACTGAAGTAGATAAATATGGTATTTAAAGAGCAAGCAGATGCTGGTATAATTGAGAGAATTGAAAATCTTGATCAATTCAAGAAGGAGCATCCAGAGTCCAGTTTCATGCCTTTTATGGGCATGTTTAAGCCTGATCGTGAGACCACAAAATGTAGGGTTGTGTTCCTATCCAATTGAGTGACAAAGGTAGTATGAATCACAATCAAACTATGCATGCAGGTCCAACATTAAATCAGAAACTCTCCACTTCCATCATCAATTTGAGGTTCGCAGCAAATTATTTTGCTTTGATATAAAGAAGGCATTCAACAATATAGATCTTGAGGAAGTCGACCAAAATCGCCTTTGTTTTTGGTGGTTTAGAAATCTTGAAGAGGGATATTTTTCAATTATTGCTACAAGATAGTAGACTTCCTTTTGGACTTAGATGTTCACCTGCATTACTAATGCTTGGGTTATACAAGATATTGATACTGGATTCTACCAATGATTCTTTTCCATTGATGAAACTCAAGAGAACCATTTATCAGTTGTCTTATATGGACAACTGTGCATTTACGGCAGAAACGTCAAAGTGTTTGTTGTGGATGTATACAATGTTGGAGGATATTTTCAGTCCATATAAGTTTTCACTTCAGCAGTTTTTGTCAAATGACATGTCATTACAGGAAGAAATTAACAAAATTCAGGAAACAGAGATTCCGACAAAAAGTAAACTGCTGGGACTTGAGTGGGATCGAATGAGTGATATATTGTCTACAAAACCCATACAACTGCATATAAATTCATCACCAAAAAGACAAGTTTTATCTACTATAGCTTCACAGTTCGACCTTCTTAATTTCAATGGACCTATACTGAATCGACCCAGATTTTTTCTATACAGATTGCAGTGTAGACCAGAACTAGATTGGGATGAAAAGCTTACTGCTCCTTTGATCAATGAATGGAAGAATATCTGCAAGCAGGCCAATTCTGCACCTTCTGAAGAGTTCCCACGGAATTTTGGTGCTCGGACAGACAAATATAAATTGGTTGGGTTTGCTGATAGTAGTAAGGCTCTGTTTGGCACTGCATTGTATCTGTATAACATAAATACAAATAAGATCTACTTTATTTTAGCAAGAAATAAACTGGTGAGTAAACAATTGGAGTCAGAATCCATACCAAGCTTGGAATTACAAGCTCTTGCATTAACCGTTGAAACTGTAAAGGATTTGAAGAATGAACTTTCAGGATTTGGTTGCATTGATCCTATTGAGATAGTTGGATGCGAAGTCTACTCTGACAGTTTGGTGGTACTGACCTGGCTGCAGTCTTACGCCTTGAAACTTGACAAACTACAAAAAAAGCAACCCTTTATACTCCATAGGTTAGAGTATATCAATAAGCTGTGTGAGGATTCATGTATGAGATTTTCTTTTGTGTGTGTAGAAGATAATCCAGCGGACTGCATCACCAGACCTTTATTCTTTAGGCAGCTGATGAAAACAAACTATATAACTGGTCCTAAGTTCATTACAGAGAGCGAAAGCAATGTGATCTGTAGTGACAGCACATTGTCTTTCATTATACCTGGATTATTTAAACCAAAACTAGAGCATAAAGTTGAGACAAATTGTGGTAGTGCTTGTTCACCTCCGCATGTGGGCTCGGACCATCTTTTTTCTTTTAATAGGGTTTCTAGTTTTGAGAAGGCTGTGAGAGTGCATGCGCTGGTGCTCAGGTTCTGCAGCAATTTGAAATCTAAGTATAAAAGTAAACATCAAGCTCTCGATCATTTTGAAGTTGAAGATGAAGGCTTTAACTTTTATGAAGAAGCTTGTAGGCAGATTATAATCAGGGATCAACATATTCACTTCCCAGATGTCTTTGATTATTTTCACTCAAAACAGAAGCAGTTGAAGAATCTGCCTAACATTGTTGCACAGTTGAACTTGTTTCTTGATTCCGATGGCATGGTGAGGGTAAAGAGTAAATGCCGAAGATTGAGGGAAGTCCAACATCTTAACAAATTCAACTATCCTTTACACTATCTAAGGACAATATGTTGGTTCCTCTGATTATAAAAGAATTACATGCAAAGCTCTCGCATGCTGGTTGTTATCCTTTGTTGGCGGAACTTAGAAGAAACTTTTGGATTACGTATATATACTCGGCTGTGAAGAAAGTTCTCTCAAACTGCATTACTTGTAAGAGATTAAATGAGAGGGTAATTAAACTAAATCAAAGTCATTACCCAGAGTTCAGGATTAATCCTGAAAACATACCGTACAGGCAGATTTTCATTGATCATATGGGTCCATTTAAAATAAAGAATGATCAAGGAAATACTGTCAAGATATGGTTGTTATGTATTACGTGTCTATGGTCTCGGGCTATTAACTTGAAAATTTGTATGGATTTATCTTCAGAGGAATTTATTAGAGCATTACAACTTCATATATATGAATTTGGCATTCCCTCCTTATGTCTGTCTGATTTGGGATCGCAATTCGTTGCTGGTGCAAATCAGATCTCTAGTTTCTTGAGCGATTACGAGACTAATGCATATTTACAGGAACATGGAATTAAATCCTTTAAATTTGAGCAACATTACAAAGGATGTAATCAACTCGGCTCGTTAGTAGAGACTTGTGTGAAACTAACCAAGCGCTTATTATTTACAGCAATGCGCAATAATATTCTTCCCCTTGGGGATTTTGATTTTATTGTTCACACAAACTATACATTTGGTGAACAGAAGGCCAATTTCATTTAAAGAGTCTCTTAGAGACTCTTCAGGAGAGAGCATTCCAGAAATCATTACCCTTGAGATGTTGATTCATGGCAGAGAATTGGTTTCCATCAATATAATCCCTCAATTACAAGGCACAACATATGCCGATCCGGAATTCAATACAGATCAGATTCCTTCATCATTACTGAAACTACAAAATGTGCGACATAATCTTATTAAAATATACAATGAAGAATTTGTTGGGAATCTGATGTATCAAGCCGTGAATAAAAAAGACCGATACAAGCCTCTTCAACATAAAGAACTTAAAGTTGGAGATATAGTACTTTTGAAGGAACCCTTAGCTAAACCCTGTAATTATCCAATGGGATGCATTAAGGAAATTGTAAAAAATATAAACAATGAAGTTACGGCTGTGAAAGTCTTTAAAGGGAAAACTGGAGAAATATTAAAACGGCACTCTAGTTCTATAATTCCTCTTTTGTCAGTCCCAAGCGATGATGAGAAGCAAGGTGTACCAGACACTAAGAATGTTCATATTGTATCATCACGTCCTAAAAGAAAAGCAGCTATACAGGGGCCTGCTAAAATTCACCAAATTTTTGCTGAATCTGATTAGGGATTTTTCATTACTGTTAATATTGTTTTATTTGGATTCCTTGGGTTTGTTTTTATTTTTGGGAAATTTTCATGTAAATACATTTACATTATATACTTTTGATTTCATACTAAATCAAAATCTCTCCCCTGGAGTTTAGAAAAATATGCGTTATCACTACGGCATCAGTATTAAAGTACTTTACCTCTGTAATTACTCAATTAGTCAATTTTAAAGTTAACGTAACTTTTATAGATAGCTTTTCTCGTCTAATCCTTTTAAATGGTTACTGCCGTAAACAAACAACCAATTTTAATGTGGAAAATGTTTTCTTGGTTTACTGAGTGACGGAGAACCGGGAGTATCTGTCAAGAACTTGAACAGCAGCAGTCTACAATAGAAGTTCCAGTCATACTTACAGTGGATTAATCTTTAAAGTTATTTAGTGACCTATGGATCTTATCATTTGCATCACGATCATGTGTCACACAAATATGGAATAATTCTTTCAAAATACCATTGGACCCGGACCTGACAAAGGAGAACCAGCCTACCTATCTCCTAAATTACAATATAAACAAGGTAAGAGAAAAGCTATTTTTTCTTTGTTTTAAACTGTATAGATCTTAATTTTATTCTTGCAGCTTTAATCGATGCTTACTATACGTACCTTACCTATACTTACCTTACATACTTATTCATACTTCTAGTTACTTTGTTTGTTTGTATTTCATTAGTCCATTTACGATTTAATTGTATTGAATTCTGTTTGTTTTTATTATTATCTTGACGTTTTGTTTACTGGGATAGGAATATACTTTACATTTTACTTAGTTCATTTTTGGGCTGTTATTTCATTGGGGTAGTTAAGTCCGATTCTGTTCATACATGAAATCTCAAGATTCCCTCTTGTTCACTATTTCAGATCTGTTTGTATACTTTCGGATTCATTTCATTGGCCTCCGGATGATGCAGCCCAAGTACTCACTTTCTATCCTTATGGTTCTCGTCAAGTGTTTGTTTCTCATTCAGAAGTTTATTTTTGTGATTCGATTATATACATTACAATTAAATTCATTGTAACTTATACTTTATTATTTAATATACCCTATATTAACTTATAAATTCAATGAATTTCCTTATCATTAAAATCTGTATAAAAACTTCATTTTTATACAGATGGTGATGCCATTACTCTAGATTGCTTATGTGATAAGTGTGTTATTACCTATACTTACCAAAATTATACGTACCTTACCTATACTTACCTTACATACTTATTCATACTTCTAGTTACATTGTTTGTTTGTATTTCATTAGTCCAATTATGATTTAATTGTATTGAATTCTGTTTGTTTTTATTATTATCTTTACCTTTTGTTTACTGGGATAGGAATATACTTTACATTTTACTTAGTTTATTTTTGGGCTGTTATTTCATTACGGTAGTTAAGTCCGATTCTGTTCATACATGAAATCTCAAGATTTCCTCTTGTTCACTATTTCAGATGTGTTTGTATACTTTCGGATTCATTTCATTGACCTCCGGATGATGCAGCCCAAGTACTCACTTTCTAATCTTATGGTTCTCGTCAAGTGTTTGTTTCTCATTCAGAAGTTTATTTTGTGTGATTCGATTATATACATTACAATTAAATTCATTGTAACTTTTACTTTATTATTTAATATACCCTATATTAACTTATAAATTTAATGAGTTTCCTTATCATTACAATCTGTATAAAATCCTTATTTTTATACATGGCGACAGTGACAGGATCTGGAAGTTGAGTGGGTGGCTGTGTTTCCCGGAGGTAGGTTTAGGGTCCATGGTGATAATTTACATAAAAATTACTTTAAGTTAATTTTTGTGATTACTGTTTATACTCTTCTGATTGTATTAGTACTGCATTTATTGTTTTACTGTAGTCTGTTGTTTTTGTTACTTATATATTAGTCAAGATGACTGACCTGAAGAGATTAATAACTTCTCAGAAGTTTGTAAGAAAGTTTGTTACGGAGTCGTTTAATCGACGTGATCAGTTCATCTTACTTGAAGCTTCAGATAAGCTAGTACTTGAGTCTAAGTTGACTGACAACATGGCACGTTTGAAGGAATTTAATCTTCAAATCCAGGGTATAAAATGGAATTATGAAGAAAACGAAAGTGAACTGATGGAGGAACTGGAGGCCAGTGAAAATTATCAAGACAAACTACGTTCGTCTTTATTTAAGTTCCAATCGCCTGTACCGACTATACCATCACCCCCTACTCCAGTTCTTCCCCTTTTGAAGAGACCAACAGCTCCTTTACCTCGATACTCTGGTTAAGAGAACGAAGATCTAACCAAATTTCTATCTCAGTTTGAGGCAGTTATCAACCGGTATGAATACTCTGACTACGAAAAGCTTTTACTCCTAAAGCAGCTGATAACTGGAAGAGCCTTGGTTTTGATAGATTCCTTGGAGTCTCATAACCAAGGATATAGTAAAGCAAAGGAGCTCTTAGAAAAGGCACTTGCTTCTCCAGACGTTCAAGAATTCAGCACCATCAAGCAGCTATCTGAGCAAAACTTGGACAAATGTGATGACCCATTTGAATATGTATCCAAAGTTAAAGGTATAATAGAGAATGTCCGTAAGTTGAATGTTACTATTGATTGTATTTTGCAATACTTTGTGTGGACAGGTCTGAATGAAAAGTTCAGAGATTTACTGATAAATATTAATAACCATACATGGCCTTCAATTGAAGAGATTAGTGACAATTTCTTCACTGCCTGCACAAGATACAGTCACCATAAGAAGAAAGTGAAAGTAACCGATCATTTTGTTGATATGGCAATAAATGTGAACATCACACCAGAGGGAACTAGTGGAGCTACTTGCAAAATGTTATCCATGCTTCTTGTGTAGCACAGTCCAAGAAAAGGCTAGCCATAATATCAGAGATTGTACGAACTTTATTTCTACTGTTTCCAAAGTTGAGAAATTGAAGAGTATCGATGGATGTACTAGATGTGGCCTGGCATCACATTCTACTGAAAAGTGCAGATACAAATTTAGATATCGGTGTGTAAATTGAAAAGGTTTTCATTGGAATTACTAGTGCACTCATCCAGGGGAAAATCAATCCAATGACGTTGGTAAAAAGAATCTGGACCTTAACAAGAAAAAGTTCCATGAAAAAAACAAGGACAAGAAAGACCCAAAGGCTAAAAATCCTACGGAAAGATCCCAGAATAACATTGCTACTATTACAGAGGCTTTGAATAACTCAAGTGAGGGAGATACGATTCCTCCAACCTTCACGTGTAACATAAGTGGATCCAATGTGCGTTGTATGAAAGACAGTGGATGTCAATCAAATTTTATATCTGAAGAGTTGGCCAGCAAATTGAATCTACCAGTCATACGAGAGAGTATTAAACTTATTGTGAATGGTATCAATGTCCCTAGAAGTTATGACACTAAAATTGTTGAGGTGGAAATGAAATTTGACAGGGATTCAAGAGTTATCTATGCATTGTGCCTTCCAAATATAAATATTACTTTGAATCTTCCCAAGTTAAACAGAGTTGTGAATGGATTTCTGTCAAAAGGATATAAATTGGCAGATAATAGACTTTTGGATGGTTCAAAAGATATTTCTGATATTCAGCTTATTTTGGGATCAAAATCCAGCTATTGCATACCTGAGACTGAAATTGTATTCAGAGAAAAATGTATATATTCAAGAACTCCTCATGGTGTAGTGTTAAAGGGAGCAACCGAGACTATTTTACTTGATCTGCCTTATTTACCATATGCCCCTGAAGTCTCGTCGTCTTCCTACATTTCGATAACTAATAGAACCCCAGACTACCTGCCCTCGGAAGAAGCTAAGTTTTATCAAACATCTAATATAGATTTTGGTAAAATTTAAAATAAATATGAATCATTTGTTTTGGAAGGAGAGAATGATGAAGTCGGTGGGTTAGTTGATATTGACAAGGATATACTTGATTCTGTTTGTGACCAAGCATTACATAGAGAGACTTCAATGTACTCTGAATCTGTTGAAATTAATACTCAGTTGGTCAATTATGTTTTAGAGAAAACTTCAAGGAATAGTGAAGGGAGGCTGGTGATGCCATTACTCTGGAACCCTAGAGTTTCTCACCTTTTGGGACATAACTTCAATATATCAGAGAAAATACTGTCAATTTTGCAAAGAAAATTGCAAGGAAATTTAGACGATAAACTGAAATAGATAAATATGGTATTTAAAGAGCAAGCAGATGCTGGTATAATTGAGAGAATTGAAAATCTTGATCAATTCAAGAAGGAGCATCCAGAGTCCAGTTTCATGCCTTTTATGGGCATGTTTAAGCCTGATCGTGAGACCACAAAATGTAGGGTTGTGTTCCTATCCAATTGAGGGACAAAGGTGGTATGAATCACAATCAAACTATGCATGCAGGTCCAACATTAAATCAGAAACTCTCCACTTCCATTATCAATTTGAGGTTCGGCAGCAAATTATGTTGCTTTGATATAAAGAAGGCATTCAACAATATAGATCTTGAGGAAGTCGACCAATATCAACTTTTTTTTTTTTGGTGGGGGGGGGGTTAGAAATCTTGAAGAGGGAGAATTTTCAATTATTGGCTATAAGAATAGTAGACTTCCTTTTGGACTTAGATGTTCACCTGCATTATTAATGCTTGTGTTATACAAGATATTGACACTGGATTCTACCAATGATTCTTTTCCATTGATGATACTCAAGAGAACCATTTATCAGTTGTCTTATATGGACAACTGTGCATTTACGGCAGAAACGTCTGAGTGTTTGTTGTGGAAGTATACAATGTTGGAGGATATTTTCAGTCCATATAAGTTTTCACTTCAGTAGTTTTTGTCAAATGACATGTCATTTCAGAAAGAAATTGACAAAATTCAGGAAACAGAGACTCCAACAAAAAGTAAACTGCTGGGACTTGAGTGGGATCGAATGAGTGATACATTGTCTACAAAACCCATACAACTGGATATAAATTCATCAACAAAAAGACAAGTTTTATCTACTATAGCTTCACAGTTCGACCTTCTTAATTTCAATGGACCTATACTGAATCAAGCCAGATTGTTTCTACGCAGATTGCAGTGTAGACCTGAACTAGATTGGGATGAAAAGCTTACTGCTCCTTTGATCAATGAATGGAAGAATATGTGCAAGCAGGCCAATTCTGCACCTTCTGTAGAGTTTCCACGGAATTTTGGTGCTCTTACAGACAAATATAAATTGGTTGGGTTTGCTGATAGTAGTAAGGCTCTGTTAGGCACTGCAGTGTATCTGTATAACATAAATACAAATAAGATCTACTTTATTTTAGCAAGAAATAAACTGGTGAGTAAACAATTGGAGTCAAAATCCATACCAAGCTTGGAATTACAAGCTCTTGCATTAACCGTTGAAACTGTAAAGGATTTGAAGAATGAACATTCAGGATTTGGTTGCATTGATCCTATTGAGATAGTTGGATGCGAAGTCTACTCTGACAGTTTGGTGGTACTGACCTGGCTGCAGTCTTACGCCTTGAAACTTGACAAACTACAAAAAAAGCAACCCTTTATTCTCCATAGGTTAGAGTATATCAATAAGCTGTGTGAGGATTCATGTATGAGATTTTCTTTTGTGTGTGTAGAAGATAATCCAGCAGACTGCATCCCCAGACCTTTATCCTTTAGGCAGCTGATAAAAACAAA
>NC_090728.1:120580548-120588048 GCF_036898095.1 Palaemon carinicauda | reverse complement strand
ACATTGAAGCCGGCCTTGTTGTATCGTATCCACGAGCCGTTGTTCAGTCTGCAATTGAACTCATTATTGTCAAAGGGATAAAGCTTATCCAGACAATTTTCATTTGTATGGGAGAGAGCACCGTCTATCACTATACCTAACTTGCATGAATCCATTAAGTTTTTATGGAATTCAAATGAGTCAGCTGTACATATTTTTCTATCCATTGCGTCTGAACAGTGAGTTAATTGATATAAGCCTTTAATGACCGTATATGTTTCCTTGTCTGGGGAAATCAATACGTGTCCTGTCAAACTGGATATTACTGGATTTGAGTGATTCGTCATGAAAGTCGGAAATGGTGATATCCCGTTAGATTGCCAGGCATCAGAAGAAACAAAGGGAATTGTAATCATAATCCTGTTATTTTCAACGCTTACTGTAATTAGGCTGTAATAAAACTCTAACCTACGTGCGTCTAACAAATGAATATAGCCTAGTTTCTCCCGTCCGTTCTCCACAATTAACTTTAAGTATTTTATTGGCAACAAATGGGGTGACAGTACACCTTTAGTCACTAACGTGATAGCTTCCACATAATCTTTTGATTTCTCAATGAAATTTGCAATTCTGTTATGTATGTGATCTATTTTTGAATCATAATACGTTAACGTTGCCAACAAATCCTGTACATCCATAATCTGATTGATATTACTTGAATATTCATTTACTAAACTCATAATTTGATTGATTGAAGCTAACTGATTCCTTAGTTCTGACATAATTGATTCATCTTCATGAGTCAAGAACTCAATTTTCTTATATTGGTTACTAATCTTAAGACGAAGGAAATTCCTAAACCTAAACTTGCAATAGAACCAAAGATGTTTAGTGCAGCAAAAGTAAACGGGTTACGTTTCTCAATATTTTTGTGTCCTACTGTCCACATCAAAAGGTCACGAGCCAAAGATTCTGTCTCGTAAATCTTATTTTGCAAGTCATCAGATAGCATCTCTGCAACTTTTAGTGTCGATACAAGCGAACTTTCTGTATTAAAAGGAAAATGTATTCTATGCAATTCATTTAATGAGACAGCAAATCCTGAAATGGCGCTTTTTAAGCTAGTGACGTCATTCTCTGGGAGAAAAATTGCTTTCATTCGCACTTCAACAACTACGTTACTTGATGTAATAAAAACGTCTTTTTGTCTTTCAACTATAGTGCCATATTTAAAATCTATACTTTTAGTTTTAGAGATCATCCCACATGAGAAAAATGTCTGAGCGAACAATATCACTCCCAACAACAAAAAACTCATCTTGGAAACCTGTAACGAGAAAAATATATGTAATTACTCCTGTATTAAAAAGAAAACTTTTAACATAGGAATAAAAATCTTTCCCTCACTTCTTTCCCTCTTATTTTAATTTCTTATGTGAGCCAATGGTACGATTCTCTCATCAGTGGGTTGGGATACGTTTTGAACTCTAAACCTATTGGCCGTTAATGTTTCCAAAATGTAAAATGGGCCTTCAAACTTAGGTGTTAATTTATAATTGAGTCCTTTACGTACATTTACCTGTATGCATACATTATCACCCACGGTATATGTTTTAGGTGGCTTCGCTATTTTATCATGATTCCTTTTCATTATGATTTGTGATTCTTCTAAATTCTTTCGAAGGATATCAAAACAACTTTTGCTTGCATTTATACATTCTTTTAAAGGATTTGATAGATTAGTTGTAGGGGTTAATACATGGAAAGGCGTATTGCAATATCCCAGTTGGGGTTTGATCCCCTTAGTGTTACTCTTAATATATTTAAAACCTTCCTATTTGCTCTTTCCACTAGCCCATTCGACTCTAGGTGATATATCATGGTATTTATTTTCTTTATGCTAAGGAATTCACACAATGAGGTAAGAAAGTGATTATTAAATTCTCCACCCGAGTCTGAGATTATCATGTGTGGAATTCCATGTATACAAATGTAACACTCGTAAAACTTCCAAGCGCATTCAATCGCAGTTTCAGTTTTAAGCGTTATTAGTTCTGTATATCGAGTTAAAGCATCTACAATTACTAAGAGGTGCTTATTTCCTCTGTCTGACTCATAAAATCTTGTTAACAACTCTAAATGTATTCTTTAAAAGGGTTGATTGGGCTGACAGGTGTATTCGTTTGGGGCTGTGGTTGAAGCCTTTAAAGAAGTCGGTTAGTGGTTTATGATCAGTAAGAACCTTAACGGGATAACCGTATATTATGAACTTAAAATGCACTAGTGAATTAACAACAGCTAGCCCTTCCTTGTCTATTACTGCATACTTACTTTCGGAAGTTCTCAGTTTTCGAGAATAAAAAGCTATCGGGAAAAATTGTTTATCATATTGCTGAAGCAATACCCCACCTACTCCTCAGTCTGAGGCGTCTGTTGCAATGAAGAATTCCTTACCGAAGTCAGGAAATTTTAAGATAGGAGAACTACACAGTTCATCTTTCAAGGTATTAAACGCCTGTTGATGCTACTCAGACCATACGAAATCTACGCCCTTCTTCGTAAGATCAGTTAAGGGAGCGGCTATTATTGAATAATTGCATATAAAACGCCTGTAATATCCACTACAACCCAGAAATTGCTGTATTCCCTTGACATTAGTAGGTATGGGAAAGTTAAGGGTAGCCGACACCTTATCATGGATTACTTTAAGACCTTGGCTTGACACCATAAAACCCAAATATATCAATTCTGTTTTGAAAAATTCACACTTACTAATATTTACCCTTAAGTTATGTTGTCTTAGTCTCTGTAGTACTAGTTCTAATTTACGTAGATGTTCTTCTAAGGTGTTGGAAAAGATTACAAGGTCGTCCATATAGGCATGCAATATATCCCCTAGCAAGTCTCCAAACACTATGTTAATCATTCTTGTAAATGTTATGGGAGCACAACGTAAACCAAAAGGCATCCGTAAAAATTCATAATGTCCCCTGGCTGTGCTGAAGGCTGTGTATGGGATACTATCTTCCTCTAATGATATCTGGTGAAAGCCTTTAAGTAAGTCCAAACGAGTAAAATATTTTTTCTGACCTAACAAAGACAAAATATCGTCGGTACATGGCACTGAGAATCGATCAGGGATCGTCTCCTCGTTTAGATGACGGAAGTCTACGCAGATACGCCATGTTCGATCTTTTTTCGGTACAACTATTAATGGAAAATTATAAGGGCTGATTGATTTCCTAATGACTCCTTCTTCTAGCATTTTACCTCTTCATCATTTATTTCATTCTGGAATTTCATAGGGAGTCTGTACAAGGGTACATAGATAATTTTCTGCTTGTCCTTTAACCTTATTTGATTCTCGATCACATCTGTTTTTCCTAAGGATCCATCCGTAGTGGAAAAAACATCATGATATTCAGTTAGAAGTAAAAAAAATTTCTGCTGAATTTCTTCGTCTTGACTGTCTTTATTGATTTTATTTTTAATAGATTGCAAAAGGGATTCATCCGCAACTGATTGAGCGTGATTGATTTCAGCAACGGTAAGAATACGATGTTTATAGACTTCTACATCCAAGATATGTTGATTTTTGTGAATTACTAAAGTGGTATTTAAATGATTACAGATTTCAATATTACATTGTTGATGTGAGCCTACTGTATAAATAGCTTGTGTGACAGATAATCCGTTAGTTTTCAAAGTGTCGGAAAGGATGAATATTTCAGATCCCGGTAATGTTTTCTTTACTTGCACTATTAAATTCGAAGGTACGTTGGGCTCGATAGATAGCGTGCAAGGTGATATTACAGGTGAACGAGAATTCTGCTGGGTCGCGTATATTATTTCTTTTTTAGTGAGACAAGTTATTGGTTCTTCAACGTACGTTACGGTTACATTTCTCGTCTCCCTTTTATCCAAAACTGATTTTAAGGTATTAGAAGACTTATAGAATTTTCCTTTGATATACACGCCGTGCTTGGCAGGGGCTAAGATAATGTTTTGATTGCCCATAGATGGGTATCCTATAATTACAGCTGGATACATATCAATGTTTTGTACAACAAATGTATCGGCAAACGTGCGCTTACCGACATATATATATATATATATATATATATATATATATATATATATATATATATATATATATATATATATATATATATATATATATATATATATATATATCTATATCTATATCTATATCTATATCTATATCTATATATATATATATATATATATATATATATATATATATATATATATATATATATATATATATATATATATATATATATGTATATATATATATATATATATATATATATATATATATATATATATATATATATATATATATATATATATATATACAGTATATATATATATATATATATATATATATATATATATATATATATATATATATATATATATATAAACAAAATGCTATAAACCCAAGGGCTCCAAGAGGGAAAAATAGCTCATTGAGGAAAGGAAATACGGAAATATATAAACGATATATCAAGTATTGAATATTTAAATAAAATATTTCCAAAATATTAACATAATCAAAACAGATATATTGTATAGAAACTATAAAAGGTCTTATGTCAGCCTGTTCATTATAAATACATTTGCTGCAAGTTTGAATTTTTTGAACTTCGACTGATTCAACTTCCCAATTAGGAAGATCATTACACAACTTGGTCAAAGCTGGAATAAAACATCTATATCACTCTTTAGTATTGAACCTGTAAATGGAGAAGGCCTAACAAATTATAATTAATTGCATTCCTTGTATTACAAACAAGGTGGAACCCTCCACAAAGATCTGCATGCAAATGATGGTCAGAATTATAAAATATCTTACCTAACATGCATAATGAACTAATTGAACTACGGTGCCAAAGATTAACATCTAGATTATGAATAAGAAATTCAATAGACTGTAAGTTCCAGTCCAACAAATTAAGATGAGAATCAGAAGCTGAATACAAAAAAGGAGAACAATTCTCGAAACAAAGTAAAATGAAAGAATTAAAGCACTTCTTCAGAATAGATTGAACTTAAAAATCATGATAGACTTGCTCAATAAGTGATTCTTCTTTTGTCAATTAAAGAAGACACAGACCTAATATGTTTCTGAATAGTAAGTTTTCTCTCGAGAATTACACCTAAAATTTTAAGTTGTACAAAGTTAAAGAAACATTATTAATGCTGAGATCCAGATATTGATGATCCACTGTCCTTGACCTACTTAAAATCACACTTTGAGGTTTGTTAGGATTCCACTTCATACCCCATAATTTGCACTATGCACTAATTTTAACTAGATCTCTATTAAGGGATTCAGCAACCCCAGATATACATTCAGGGGATGAAATTGATGCAAAGAGAGTAGCTTCATCTGAGTATGTAACAAGCTTGTTTTATAGACCAAGCCATATATCATATGTATATAGTATGTAGATAAATGGGTCAAAAACACTACCCCGAGGAACACCAGATATCATACCCCTATACTCACTATGATGCCCATCAACAACAACTCTTTGCAATCTATTACTTAAAAAATAATCATGATACTAAGTAACAACCCACCCACTCCCAAGTGTTTTAGTTTTAAAACAAAGGCGTTATGATTAACACTGTTAAAGTCACCACTAAAATCAAGGCCAATCATACGAACTTCCTGACCACAAGCAAGTGATTACTGTAGAACATTGGAAATTGTAAGAAGGGCATCACATGCTCCAAGGCCTTTACGAAAACCAAAATGCAAACTAGGGAACACATGATTACCTTCAGCAAACCAATTAAGACGTTTTGCCATAAGACGTTCGAAAACTTTAGATAATATGGAAGTTAGGGAAATTGAGTTGCAATCAGTTGGACTTCAGCTACCAAAATTTCATTTACATAGTGGAGTAACATTACCAATTCTCTAATAAGTGCTAAAAGTTCCTGTTCCTGGTAAGTTGCGTAAAATAACAGATAACTTTGAAGCTAAGAAATCTGCAGGGTGTTTTTTTTTATGAAAAAAAAGAAAAGGAAAACACCATTCACGTCTACACCTCCATAAGCATCAAGGTCCATAAGGAGAGCTTTAATTTCACGACATTGTAAAGATAAATTAGTTAGTTCAGCCTAAGGAAAACAGGAATGAGGAAGTTCAAGTTTCTCATTACTTTGCTTGCTGTCAAACACATCTACCAAAAGGGTTGCCTTTTCCTTTGGAGAGTGAGTGATAGAACCATCTGGTTTAAGTAAAGGGGGAACCGTTGCCTCTAAACCAAGGAGTGTAGATTTAAAGGTAGCTCACCACTTATGTTCCTGGGTTGTACTAGAAACCCCTTTCTAGTATTCTTTTTCAATTAAAGCATAAATTCTCTGAGCAAAAGCTCTAAACTGAGTTATTCTAGGTCAAATCTGATCTGTTACCCCTTCAAAGATGATAGGCTTCCTTCTTCTCCAAATAAGAACGTCTACAATCATCATTAAACTATGGTTTATCCCTCACAGCCTGATTCTAAGACAAAGCCTAAAGCTCACAAGCCATGGCGATCATTACGAGAGACATAATTTAACCACTCCCTATGGCGAGCATTGAAATCATCAACAAAGTCAAAAGAGGCCTTTCTATCATTTTCTTGTATCTTAGCCATATATATATATATATATATATATATATATATATATATATATATATATATATATATATATATATATATATATATATATATATATATATATATATATATATATATATATATATATATATACTTTCTGAGTAAGAATATCTTAACGCAGTGAAATACTTTGTGTATCGCCATGATCAGCAAATGTGGTCTAGTCAGTGCCATCCATATGAGGTTGGTTTGCTTTGCGCGATCTAGCGAAAATTTCCCACCATCTCCAATCCGGACTAGCCAGCCTGGAGATCAAGTTCGCCAAGCCCTAGACATGACTTGACATATTTGAGGCCTTTTTCCTGCAGTGGACTAGAAAAGGCAGCATTTTTCGTTGTCCTTATATTTTATTAGAAAAGTAAAACTGAGTAAAATGGGAATAATATTCATATAACAAAATGGTATATTTGAAACTTTTCTTTTCTGTTTATTTCGATAAATTTCTTCTCATGTCTTAGTCAAAATTTAATGGTATAATTCGAAAAGACCTCTGTATTTTGATCGATATTTTCAGCTTCGTGCCCAAATCATAATTAGAAATTGATTCAACCAGTATATATAGGAAAATAGAAACATTAAATGACGCAATAAAAAAAAAAAAAAAAAACATTGCCTTCCAACCATGAGTGTCATTAATCATACATAAAAAGTCGACTCGACTTCCATAAGAAAAAATTCATGATTAATAGGTTTATGTGATTTCACGGCCACTGACTATGGATTTATTTATTTATTTTTTTCATTTTTTTTTTTTTAGTTCGCCAGTTGTACATTTATAAGTAATTCTTAAGAGTAGATAAGCTGATTTCTTATTATTAGTGAC
>NC_090728.1:120545548-120553048 GCF_036898095.1 Palaemon carinicauda | reverse complement strand
ACCCACCACTAGAAATGACCCTTTTTAGCAGGTGTCTAACGAGCTTTCGGACTCCTCCTACGCACACCTGAGTCAAGCCCAGGTAGCGGGTAAGGGAGTGTCATTGTTCTCTAAATCTCTATATGTATGTTCGTACTTTTGCTTTCCCTATAAATTGTAAGAAACCTCTCTCAATAAATCAGTCCTCTGAGGAAGTATCACGAAACTAGTCAGGACTCAAGTGTATATTCTGTATTTTCATTTTCCCTGTGGTTCTTCTGCATCTGAGCATCACGTTTTCCTGTGATTTTTACGCATAAATGGATACCACGTACTCCTTCCAGACTTTCTGTACGACTTTCCCTATCTTGGTATATATTATTAGAGAATTTACAGACGCCCTCACACGCGCCCATACTACTAAAGAACACCTGCGGTTTCTTCGTGAATGCTGGGAGGAACAAGTCATTCCGAAATGCATGATAACGAAATCCCTATTGGAAATAGAAGATCAACCATTTGGTGATATACAGAGAAGTATATTAGAAAAGCATATAAATTCAATGAAAATTAAAAACCGAAGAGCGTTTGAAGACCTAACAAGAAAAAGGAGACATTTTGAAGCCTCAATACCAACGGATTGGAAAGACTCACTTCGAGGTTTCTGCTATGGAGAAATGAACGAAAAAGTGTATAGAAAACTCAAACAAAAGCATGACACGAAACTCAATGCACTGATAGAAAGTAGCCCGTGGACTACAAACGTTAATCCAGAATGTGTGGTTAATTTGTCAAATAAAATTCTAGATAAAAATGTGAAGTGTGCCTTGGGATACGGTTTAAATTTCTCGATGTCATCAAGTGCAGTGAATAGTGTAGAAATTACAAATGGAGTGTGTAACCTGGAGAAATTCAGTGATATTTCTGTAGAAGAAGTAAATATGATTAAGGGTATTATATACAGCAATATGAAAAAACCAGTGGTTCCAAATTGCCCAAAAAGATTCAAGAGAGCAATTGCCGAATTGAAGCAAGATAGAAATATTAAGTTGACAAAAGCCGATAAATCTGGAGCACTGGTAATCTTGAATAAAAATGATTATATAGAAAAAATGGAAAACCTCTTGAGTGATGAAAACACATACATGGAATTAAGAAAAAATCCAATTGAGTTTGTGAATAGTAGTTACAACAAAAAAGTGAAAGAGTTATTAAAAGGGAATGAAGATCTGATAAAAAAGGTTTGTACAATATCACCAACATTGCCATATATGTATGGAACTATTAAAACTCATAAGCCAAATTATCCAGCTAGGCCAATAATTAGCTCTGTAGGTTCAGCAGCATATAAATTATCTAAGTACCTTGTGAATATCCTTAATCATTTAGTTGGCACCATCTCATATTCAAATATAAAAAATAATGTAGACTTGATTAACAAACTGAATGAAGTACAGATCAACAGTACCTGTAGGCTTGTCAGTTTTGATGTAGTCTCACTATTCATAAAAGTACCTATTGATGACATGTTGGAATTTTTATCTGAAACATTAGATAATAGACAATTGAATCTACCATTCTCCATACACACTTTAATAGAATTAATTAAATTATGTATAAAAGATTGTAAATTTGAATTCAATGGGAGATTTTATGCACAAACTTTTGGTATGGCTATGGGAAACCCTTTATCCCCAGTATTGAGCAATCTATATATGGAATTTTTTGAAAGCAGAATCGTAAATAACATCATACCTAATAATGTAAAATGGTTTCGATATATTGACGACATAATATGTGTGTGGCCAGGAAATGAAAATTTAGATAACTTTCTTCTTAGATTGAATAGTTTGGTACCATCAATAAATTTCACTATGGAGCTGGAGAATAATTGTACCCTACCTTTTTTGGATTGTCGCATACATAGATGTAATAATAGTCTCAAGTTCAGTGTATACAGAAAGCCAACGAATATCTCGGCATATGTCCATTATTACTCAAACCAAGGCAACAAAGTTAAGAAATCTGTATTTACTTCTATGTTTTTAAGAGCATTCCGAGTCTGCAGCCCTGAATATATTGATGACGAAATAAATGGTATTAGAGAAATAGGTAAAAAACTAAAGTATCCTGAAATTGTATTAGATGATGCCCTAAGAACAGCAAAAAAGACTTTTTTTCGGTAATGATAACAGAAAAAACTATAACACACAAAATTTACTTGTACTACCTTATTGTGATTCATTTAAAGAAATTCCCCAACTGTTAAAAAACTTCAATGTAAATGTAGCATTTAAGAGTAAAAATACAATAAAAACAGCCTTAATAAAGAATTCTCCTGACATTACCAAGGGATGTGTATATCGTATTCCATGCAATGCTTGTGAAAAATTACTATATTGGTCAAACTGGTAAAGCCCTAGAAAAGAGAATTGAACAACATAAGAAAAGTGTCAGGTATGCTCAAGATAATAATGCACTCTTTGCCCACGTTAGAGATAAAAATCACCCTATTAATTGGTCAGGTGCAAAGAAATTGGTTCATTCAAATAACTTAGTAGAAAGAAACATCATAGAGTCCAGTTTCATAAAAGAAACCTTTGAAAACAACTTGAATATTGGTCATGGAATGTATAAACTCGACGCCTTTATATGTAAAGAGATTTGTAAACTATATAAAAAAACATTAACCACTTAATGTAGAATTGAATGTATTGTGAATAATTAACGTCGGTGTGAAATTAATATTTAGACCTAAGCTACCATTCATTAAAGGAAACAATTATTTTATATAGTATGCATAAGTATATTGGCACTATATAGTGTTATGCTAGATATAAGTATTGATATATACATGATTATATGTTTATGATATTAATGTTGTATACATATAAATGTATGTATGCATAGGTATGTATGTGTATATATGTATACATGTATATATGTGTGTGTATATGTATGTATATGTGTATGTGTATGTATATGTATGTGTATGTGTAAGTATTTATGTATATGTATATGTATTTGTATCTGTATGTATGTATATATATGTATATGTGTATGTGTATGTATATGTATATGTATGTGTGTGTATGTATGTATATGTATGTGTATATATATATATATATATATATATATATATATATATATATATATATATATATATATATATATATATATATATATATATATATATATATATGTATATGTATATGTATGTATATGTATGTATGTATATATATTTGTATTTTTGTGTATGTTTTGCTTATGTATTTATATAGATAAGGCTACCGCATTGACATATAAATAACTGTAATGAAAGTAAAATAAGAAGAAAACAAGAATATACCCACCACTAGAAATGACCCTTTTTAGCAGGTGTCTAACGAGCTTTCGGACTCCTCCTACGCACACCTGAGTCAAGCACAGGTAGCGGGTAAGGGAGTGTCATTGTTCTCTAAATCTCTATATGTATGTTCGTACTTTTGCTTTCCCTATAAATTGTAAGAAACCTCTCTCAATAAATCAGTCCTCTGAGGAAGTATCACGAAACTAGTCAGGACTCAAGTGTATATTCTGTATTTTCATTTTCCCTGTGGTTCTTCTGCATCTGAGCATCACGTTTTCCTGTGATTTTTACGCATAAATGGATACCACGTACTCCTTCCAGACTTTCTGTACGACTTTCCCTATCTTGGTATATATTATTAGAGAATTTACAGACGCCCTCACACGCGCCCATACTACTAAAGAACACCTGCGGTTTCTTCGTGAATGCTGGGAGGAACAAGTCATTCCGAAATGCATGATAACGAAATCCCTATTGGAAATAGAAGATCAACCATTTGGTGATATACAGAGAAGTATATTAGAAAAGCATATAAATTCAATGAAAATTAAAAACCGAAGAGCGTTTGAAGACCTAACAAGAAAAAGGAGACATTTTGAAGCCTCAATACCAACGGATTGGAAAGACTCACTTCGAGGTTTCTGCTATGGAGAAATGAACGAAAAAGTGTATAGAAAACTCAAACAAAAGCATGACACGAAACTCAATGCACTGATAGAAAGTAGCCCGTGGACTCCAAACGTTAATCCAGAATGTGTGGTTAATTTGTCAAATAAAATTCTAGATAAAAATGTGAAGTGTGCCTTGGGATACGGTTTAAATTTCTCGATGTCATCAAGTGCAGTGAATAGTGTAGAAATTACAAATGGAGTGTGTAACCTGGAGAAATTCAGTGATATTTCTGTAGAAGAAGTAAATATGATTAAGGGTATTATATACAGCAATATGAAAAAACCAGTGGTTCCAAATTGCCCAAAAAGATTCAAGAGAGCAATTGCCGAATTGAAGCAAGATAGAAATATTAAGTTGACAAAAGCCGATAAATCTGGAGCACTGGTAATCTTGAATAAAAATGATTATATAGAAAAAATGGAAAACCTCTTGAGTGATGAAAACACATACATGGAATTAAGAAAAAATCCAATTGAGTTTGTGAATAGTAGTTACAACAAAAAAGTGAAAGAGTTATTAAAAGGGAATGAAGATCTGATAAAAAAGGTTTGTACAATATCACCAACATTGCCATATATGTATGGAACTATTAAAACTCATAAGCCAAATTATCCAGCTAGGCCAATAATTAGCTCTGTAGGTTCAGCAGCATATAAATTATCTAAGTACCTTGTGAATATCCTTAATCATTTAGTTGGCACCATCTCATATTCAAATATAAAAAATAATGTAGACTTGATTAACAAACTGAATGAAGTACAGATCAACAGTACCTGTAGGCTTGTCAGTTTTGATGTAGTCTCACTATTCACAAAAGTACCTATTGATGACATGTTGGAATTTTTATCTGAAACATTAGATAATAGACAATTGAATCTACCATTCTCCATACACACTTTAATAGAATTAATTAAATTATGTATAAAAGATTGTAAATTTGAATTCAATGGGAGATTTTATGCACAAACTTTTGGTATGGCTATGGGAAACCCTTTATCCCCAGTATTGAGCAATCTATATATGGAATTTTTTGAAAGCAGAATCGTAAATAACATCATACCTAATAATGTAAAATGGTTTCGATATATTGACGACATAATATGTGTGTGGCCAGGAAATGAAAATTTAGATAACTTTCTTCTTAGATTGAATAGTTTGGTACCATCAATAAATTTCACTATGGAGCTGGAGAATAATTATACCCTACCTTTTTTGGATTGTCGCATACATAGATGTAATAATAGTCTCAAGTTCAGTGTATACAGAAAGCCAACGAATATCTCGGCATATGTCCATTATTACTCAAACCAAGGCAACAAAGTTAAGAAATCTGTATTTACTTCTATGTTTTTAAGAGCATTCCGAGTCTGCAGCCCTGAATATATTGATGACGAAATAAATGGTATTAGAGCAATAGGTAAAAAACTAAAGTATCCTGAAATTGTATTAGATGATGCCCTAAGAACAGCAAAAAAGACTTTTTTTCGGTAATGATAACAGAAAAAACTATAACACACAAAATTTACTTGTACTACCTTATTGTGATTCATTTAAAGAAATTCCCCAACTGTTAAAAAACTTCAATGTAAATGTAGCATTTAAGAGTAAAAATACAATAAAAACAGCCTTAATAAAGAATTCTCCTGACATTACCAAGGGATGTGTATATCGTATTCCATGAAATGCTTGTGAAAAATACTATATTGGTCAAACTGGTAAAGCCCTAGAAAAGAGAATTGAACAACATAAGAAAAGTGTCAGGTATGCTCAAGATAATAATGCACTCTTTGCCCACGTTAGAGATAAAAATCACCCTATTAATTGGTCAGGTGCAAAGAAATTGGTTCATTCAAATAACTTAGTAGAAAGAAACATCATAGAGTCCAGTTTCATAAAAGAAACCTTTGAAAACAACTTGAATATTGGTCATGGAATGTATAAACTCGACGCCTTTATATGTAAAGAGATTTGTAAACTATATAAAAAAACATTAACCACTTAATGTAGAATTGAATGTATTGTGAATAATTAACGTCGGTGTGAAATTAATATTTAGACCTAAGCTACCATTCATTAAAGGAAACAATTATTTTATATAGTATGCATAAGTATATTGGCACTATATAGTGTTATGCTAGATATAAGTATTGATATATACATGATTATATGTTTATGATATTAATGTTGTATACATATAAATGTATGTATGCATAGGTATGTATGTGTATATATGTATACATGTATATATGTGTGTGTATATGTATGTATATGTGTATGTGTATGTATATGTATGTGTATGTGTAAGTATTTATGTATATGTATATGTATTTGTATCTGTATGTATGTATATATATGTATATGTGTATGTGTATGTATATGTATATGTATGTGTGTGTATGTATGTATATGTATGTGTGTATGTATATATATATATATATATATATATATATATATATATATATATATATATATATATATATATATATATATATGTATATGTATGTATGTATATATATTTGTATTTTTGTGTATGTTTTGCTTATGTATTTATATAGATAAGGCTACCGCATTGACATATAAATAACTGTAATGAAAGTAAAATAAGAAGAAAACAAGAATATACCCACCACTAGAAATGACCCTTTTTAGCAGGTGTCTAACGAGCTTTCGGACTCCTCCTACGCACACCTGAGTCAAGCCCAGGTAGCGGGTAAGGGAGTGTCATTGTTCTCTAAATCTCTATATGTATGTTCGTACTTTTGCTTTCCCTATAAATTGTAAGAAACCTCTCTCAATAAATCAGTCCTCTGAGGAAGTATCACGAAACTAGTCAGGACTCAAGTGTATATTCTGTATTTTCATTTTCCCTGTGGTTCTTCTGCATCTGAGCATCACGTTTTCCTGTGATTTTTACGCATATATATATATATATATATATATATATATATATATATATATATATATATATATATATATATATATATATGTATGTATATATATATATATATATATATATATATATATATATAAATATAAATATATATATATATATATATATATATATATATATATATATATATATATATATATATATAAATATATATATATATATATATATATATATATATATATATATATATATATATATATATATATATATATATATATATATTCTTT
Organism: Palaemon carinicauda; assembly: GCF_036898095.1. Lineage (NCBI taxonomy): Eukaryota > Metazoa > Arthropoda > Malacostraca > Decapoda > Palaemonidae > Palaemon > Palaemon carinicauda. Next base: position 120,545,871 of record NC_090728.1, on the reverse strand, counting down.
TACCCAAACTTAATAAAAAGTTGGGATAAAAATTACATTCGCATGTGTCTAATTAAATACAGAGGAGAACAGTATATTTTTACGGAGAATTTTCGATTAATAACAAGGGTTTTTTAACAATGCTTAGGTGCGTTATATAGACCCTTACTGGGGTAAAATACTTGCATTATCCTTAAATTGACTAATCATTGCTTTTGCAGATTACATATATCGTAAAATGATATTTATGTAATCGGTTACTGACAAAATTTACTATAAATTCTTTACAATATGCTCCACCTTTAGAGATCTATAAAAGAAAAAAAAATACGTGCTGTATATGG
>NC_090728.1:120533048-120540548 GCF_036898095.1 Palaemon carinicauda | reverse complement strand
AGAGAGAGAGAGAGAGGAGAGAGAGAGAGAGAGAGAGAGAGAGAGAGAGAGAGAGAGAGAGAGAGAGAGATAATATCTTATATCGAATCTTCGTGGAATTAATGCTTCAAAAAGCTAAACATATATAGTTTAAAAGAATAGTCTTCTTGATGTCTACTATTTTATGAATCTTCCGTCTATAGCTTATCTGAAAGACTAGGAGATAAAAAACCTCATTAGAAAGAGAAAGTTCGGCATCTCATTGTTTCAACGATATGGAGGATCTAGTTATAGACTGGATCATTAGCTTACCTATTGTTCATTTTCAATTTCTTTTTATTTATCCTCTGAGATGGAAAAATTAAATCTCGTCGTTGCCTTATCATATATGACTCTTCGAGAATATGTTAGGCATAACGAGAGAGAGAGAGAGAGAGAGAGAGAGAGAGAGAGAGAGAGAGAGAGAGAGAGAGAGAGAGAGAGAGAGAGAGAATTCATCATCTTGAATATTACTGTGTAATGAGTATGTGTAATTTTCCGGTATAATTTATTCACGAGATTTCCAATTTCTTATATTACAAATTTTATCTAAGATAAAATAACTGTTCAATCCTCATGAGTTTTTATCATTCTCTGTCGTCTATATTGGGACCTTGCAAACTTATTTGGCCAGAAAACACTTCACTCGGACAAGATACAAATAAAAAACTCACATGGAAATATAAAATGGTTAATCTGTTAAATTAAGATAACTGATTTATCTATAGTAGCTGAATGGTCCTAAATTTTTGCTTAACTGCTCTGTTAAATGATAGTTCAATAACTTATTTTCATGTCATATATAGAGTTGAACTAATTGTGACATCTTTTTATAGTTTTTTATATTATGAAGTGATATTTACCACTCGTGCCGAATCACATCGAAAACAGTTGTGCATCATTACTGTCATTTATATATTTTTTTTTCTCAATAAAATGATTATAACTAGGATGTCTTAAGATAGCTCTTATACAAAAACGACTTTAAAATGTAGGGGATAATGCAACTGCTAAAGGTATTCCGCTAACTCCCCATAGAGTTATTATTCATTACTGTGATTTGTTTTTCCACCGTTAACAATGCATTAGATTAATGATGTAAGACATACCAAATTTCCCATTATGCTTATTAGTAGAAATTGTAAAAACGATTAAAGTTAGTAGTAAGGCAAAAAGATATAATTATGATTTATATCTTATTGTTTGATAATTCATCTAAGCGATTGATCGATTTGTGGATTATTTCAACTATTATACTTATTAGTAGAAAATGTAAATAGAATTAAAGCTACTACTTAGAAATAGGGATATAAATATACTTTATATTATATTATGTGACAATTTCTCTTAAATAAATGATCGAATTGTCGATTCTTCTACCTATTACGTTATAACAAAACCAAGAGTCGCTTCAAGAAAAATATGCACTTACGGCATAACTGATGAGGTAAGCAGAATCTATTATGCTATTAGAAGAAAATGCTGAAATTCTTGCTAAGCCAATCGGCCCAAGAAAAGCTCGTTTCTAAGAATGATTAAAAGATAATGATGTTACCATTCCTTATCAACTCAAGACACGATTGATTTAGAATTGCAACAATTGTAGTATCTACAATTACCTAACCCCATTCCTAATTAGAGGAATATTATTCATCAAGCTGTTGCATCTAAGAATCAATGGCTCCAGAGGAAAGAATATAAAGAATATTCAGAATTAAATTGCTAACCAAAGTTGTGAGTTATAAAAAAATTCCAAGCTTAGATATATATGAAACATCAGACACTTCACGTGCCGTCTCAGAATGATCATCAGCAGACCGTCAGTCTCCACCAAACGCACAGTGCAATTCTTTCTCAACTCTCACTTCCAGGATTGTAATAATATGAAATTTAGGCAATGGATAAATCAATGAATTTAAATATATCTCGTTTATGGTTTGAACTTAAGAAATGATATAGGTTGGTTCAAATTAAATTTGATGAGTTACGTTAAAAAATCTATATTATTCTTGAAATTCTTGGTAATAATAGGGAAAAATTTGAACTCTTATATCGCTGGAAAAAACAATGATGCTATTAATTAGAGAGGTTTTATTTTTTTTTGGATTTCAGTAGTATATTTGGTCTGGATGTGATCGACTCAGGCTTTGTAACAAAAAGTGTTGATAACAAATGAATAAAATCCATCTATTTCTTGAACTTTATTCAATAACATCTTGTCCGCAATTTTTCAACTTTGAAAAAAGATCTGATACAATTTATAAGAATTTCGAAGATTGCTAACTTTGTGTTTATTCCGCTCTGTTGTCGCAAAAAGGTCATTGAATTTTTATCTCTCTCTCTCTCTCTCTCTCTCTCTCTCTCTCTCTCTCTCTCTCTCTCTCTCTCTCTCTCTCTCTCTCTCTCTCTCTCTCTCTCCAGGAATATGGTAAATTTTCTAAATGACTCCACTCAAGAGAAAAGATCTCTGAAGGAATTATCTCCAGAATTTTAAAGAAAATGTCCAAGAGCTTAACTCGCTTAGATTGAGGTAAGGCGAATTTTCTATGCTAAAACCACTTATTTTTATTTTTAAGAAAATATGCCTAATCGAGGAGTGTAAGGTGATATGCAATTTATAATAGGTAACCTCACCAGTAGCATAATGATGTATGAAGATACCTATTCATATTTCATAGGGTTCACGTAAAAAAATCACTAGGTTTCTTTATACATCAATATGTGTCTGGTGAATTAACCTGTCAATGAAATGCCCGGCAACCACCACATTAATTTACCTACTAAATGCCTAAAAGGTTGGACACGAGTACATTCTAACAACCTTTCCGATGTGACTAAGTAGAAATCTACTTTATTTCACCTCCCTACTACTACAGCCGGGAATATATATAGATTTCTTCCCCATAAGGATCCGAAAATGCATTATAAGGACTTAGAATTTCCAGCCACTGACCTTCAGGAACACAAGCCAGCATTGTCCGTTCAGCCCCTAAGGATCTAAAAATATAAAAGTCTTTTGTAACGAAAATAAAAAACGTTTGATCCTTATGTTGGAACAGGTAAGGGACAAGCCAACAGATATAGGAGAAGTAGCCTCAAATACCTCCTGATATTGCACATAGCGATATATCTGATATTTCCAGGCCTCGTATAGCTGTTTTGGTAGGAGGCTCAGAGCCTCAAGAATGCTTGCTCTTTTTTTGTATTCAGTTATGCGATTAGCAGCTTATAATTAGTACTGTAAATCTTTTTACACCCTTTTAGGGAAAGAAAATTTCAATTTTTTCACTCAAACCTAAAAATCCAACTTGGTGATGTAGGTTAATTATGATTCTGCTTGAAGTAGCATTTCTGGAACTTCTCTCTTTTTTGAGGCCTTTTGTGACTGAGCTAATATATTATTGCCCTAGCACATCGCAGGTCGATGTAATCCGGAAGGCGGATTTTTGAGATTTACTATAATTTTCGGACTTTAGGAAGGTCCCTTCGGTATGTGAGTTATTGTTTTATTTTATACTTTATTCCAAAACTTAAGAATTATAATTAAATAACTACCACTAAGTACCTTACGTTATTTTTATTGTTATATATACACATTATTAAGATACATATTTTCTCAATGAAACTTAATTATTCATAAATAAAGAAATTTCAATTCTCTTATAACAAATCAGAGTTATAGTGTTTAGTAAAATTCGAATAAAATCCCTATCAGTCTATTATTCGACTTGAAAATGAATATCTTCTATTGACAGATTCATCAAACTTTATCGTTTGGGTCTCATGATATGTAAAATACAAAATACGAGGCGAAAAAGTCTCTTCGAACAAAACACTTGGGAGATGTGACATCGCTAAGGGATTTTCTGCTTTGTCGTTACCCAAGTTTCAAATTATCAGATAATTTAACAGTGATGATAATCATTCTCTTTCTGGGACTATAATTTTATGCTGATCATTATTCCATGTATAGCTGATGTAGGAGATTATTGTAACAATTATATGAATATATGTTTATTTATACTGTTACAAATTTGCCATAAGATACGGTAACAATGCTGAAATAAATGTTGTCAGCATTTTCCGTTTAAAAAAAAAATGGACATATTAACGTTGAGGAGAGATATTATGTTCACCAATAGGTAAAAGATGATAACAAAGTAGGGTAAAAATTACAGTCCCTTGTATTTAATGAAATACTGAAGAGAACAGTATGTTTTTAACAGAGAATTTCCGATTAATATTACGGTTTTTTTTTTAGCAGTGGATATGTATGTGTTATATAGATCATTACTCAGATAGAATTCTTGAATTAGCTTTAAATTAAGTAATCATTGTTTGTGCAGATTACATCTGTCGTAAAATGATGTTCATGTAAACGGTTACAGACAAAAATCACTATTCATTGCTTACAATTCACTCCACTTTTAGCGATCTACATAGAAAAAAAATGTATATGGCTTAGACGACATGGGGACTAGGAGTAATATTGTCAATGCAATTAATAAAACTACATGATCCTTTTTGCGTGCAGATTCCATTCTATTGAAATTAATTGTATGTTATCAGGCAATGCTGAAAATTTAGACTACCGAAATTTTAATGGGCTAATAGGATTCAATTATCGACAAAGCTGATCCGAGAAGGGATGGCTGCCCCAGTTCACGATGATCGAAAGATAGCAATTGATTATGATACCGTGGATGATTTCATGATTGGCACAATATACACTAACAAATTTCCATGAAAATTGTAAATGTCTGGCAAGTTTTTTTCCAGGAAGTTCACTGTTTTAAAAAATGATATATTAAGAAGTGATATTATGGTCACCAATCCGTAAAAGATTACAAAGGTAAAATTACGAATTTTGGCGTTTTTCTGAAATAGGGCTGAGATCAGTATATTTCTACGAAGAATTTCCCATTGAAATTAAGGTTTTTCAAACAGTGTAGGAGACCCATGCCATTACTAGTTGATATTCTTCTAGAAATAAAACTCTCCCTATGATAATATATACTATTCATGATGATTATAATATGGGGAAGAGGTAAGACTTCCATACGATGTTTTCTTTTTTAAAAAGCCTCAAAATATGCATGCATGGATTCTTTCTAGAATAGGCGTCGATAAACACCGTAACTAATTTTAACAACAAAATCTATCAATTTGTGGCATTGAATTAACTCTGAGTAACAAACATTGTATTTTTTTTTTCTGTAACAGTTACCAGACATATAAATGCATTAACAATTCACCGATCCATTCTTCTAAAGTGACCATTTATTTCTGCACAGTTTAATTTCTACATAGAAATTCGTACTTTTATGATACACTTTATGTCATGAAAATGAGAGAATCGCTACTGAAAATATCCGCTCGCTATATAACAATTAGCTTTCTATATTTAAAATGGATGCAATTAACCTTCAAGAGTTGAAGTTTCCCTATCTCTCAATATAAAACCCCCAATTCAAATCTATTAAACCTTACTTAAATCCATCAAATAAGCAGTATGTATTTGGGCCCACTCAAATAAAAATTGATTTCCAATAAAAAATACCCCTTTTTTTATTTTATTACCATTTCAAATATATTTAAAAAAAAATGACAATCCATCTACCGACATATTATTTATGTTATTGATTATCGTTGTAGTTATCAGAATATCTATCTAAATATTCTTTGATTTTTTCTTTTTAATCAGTCAGAGTATATTATCCTTTATTAACTCTGGCTTCATTAAAGTTCATTAAGGTATCAGCAGGATGAAGTTAAAAATGAAAATAATAATAAATAACAATCTGAAACATAAAAATAACTCAGCAACATACAAAAAAAAAGAGAGGGTAAACTTTGGCAGGACTGTAAACAATAATTAACTTCATAATTCTACAGGGAAAGATATAAAACAATTGACTGATCTTTTTTTCTCTAGATTGAATATGATTAAAGTTATAGAGGACAAAAATTATTAATCATATTCTCTTTATTAATAACACATTATATTTCACAACTGAAGGTCACTCATACTTATGGACTTTTTTCTCATCAAAGAATGGAGGTCCCTGATATTTCATAATAACGTCAGTATTTTCATAATTTACGTTGTGCATTGGCTACCCTAACTTACATATGAGATTCGAGTAGAATCATAGTAAAGGATCTTAAATCTATAAGCAAAAGTTTGGATTCTTTTTTACCACATAAGGATAATGCATGAAAATTTGCCAAAGTCTTCATTGAGTCTTACAATGATTGGTTTGAGAACTCAACAAAAGATTATAAAATCAATAGGCTTCTCCATGTAAAACTAAAAAAATTGGTTACAACCGTTCAGGTATATTTTTTCCTGAAAAGAGTAAACAAAAAGTTGAATTATTTTTTGGGATGAAGTCATTGTCTAATAATGGGCACTACTTTCTCTTTTATCCTTATAAACTGTATGCCTCATTTTATAGATGTTTATTTTTTTTTTTTTGAAGGTTAAAGTGAGCCGACTTGCAACCAATATAGTGGATTACACTCATGGAACTTTAATGATGGGTGCAATAGTTTCACTCAATTTTACTTTTCCTTTGCCTCCAGTACTATATTTTTTTCTTTTTTCTGCCATTCTTTCAAATGCTCATGATAGTAAAACAAAGTATCTAATATTTTTTATATATATACATAATTGTTTTCATTTTCAAGTAGAATTAACTAACTACTCATTAGGCTGTCAATACCTCCTAGCTTCACGTTATTTAATCACTCATCGTTTGATGGCCTAATGCCTCACTTCCCTTCCTGTGACGGGACTCATTTCCCCTTTGCTTGATTGTCTTTTCCTTCGGGCTTCCTTGACGCTCATCTTTCCCTTCAGCTTAGAGAGAGAGAGAGAGAGAGAGAGAGAGAGAGAGAGAGAGAGAGAGAGAGAGGAGAGAGAGAGAGAGAGAGAGAGATTTTCATTTGATAAATGGTTCACCCCAAATGGAGAGGTTGCTTGGAATTATGTATGTTGAACACATTTTGTTTTTTGTAAGAATATTCGCAATACACGCTTAAAGGATATATTTATCTAACAAAAGAGCATGAAATTCTGAATAAGTAATTGTTATTTTTTTTCCTTTGTAAAAGGAAAATACACATTAAAAATATATAATGATTTGAATCCGTAGTTTACATCAACGAGATTAGTATTGTTCTCTTTTAAATCTTCAAAAATTATCATTAATAACGGTTTTAAGAGAGAGGAAAAATGAAATTATTTCGTTTCTGGTAAAACAGGTACAAATGAAAAAGAATACTGATAGTATTTATTGACAAAACTCCTACATGATTACAATCCTTAGGCATTTGTTATTACTATGGACCAACTATTATCGGATGAAAATTTAACAATAAATCGCTTCATAGAGAATAAAGGCAAATCCGGCAGCAAATTGCGGGATTTTATTTGTGCAGTTTTAAAACTACAGTAGTTGCGATGAACGTGAGGGAAGA
>NC_090728.1:120520548-120523048 GCF_036898095.1 Palaemon carinicauda | reverse complement strand
GTGATACGTCTCATCGATTCACGCGTATAGTTTACCCATAGCGAGCAGCCGTACACGGTATAGCAGTAAGTTTGAAATAGGAGTTTTTTTTTTTTTTTATATCTTGGCGGCAGAAGACAAATCTTCTCGTCACTATGTTCCCTAGACAACACAATGAACATTGCCTGTTTTCAATGTCAGATGTGTCCTTCAAATCTTTCGTAATGATGTGACCTAGGTAAGGAAAATCATTGACAAATGTTAGCTGATGGTTTTGGAGGAAAATATGTGGGTGTTCTACGAATCGGGGCGCTCTAGGAAGGACAGACATGCACTGTGTCTTCGATTCGTTATATATTATGTCATGTTCCTTAGCGTATGCGTTGCAGGTGTCGATAAGACGTTGTAGGCCTTGGGCAGAGGGGGAGATGAGGACCACATCGTTAGCGTAGCAAAGGTTATTTATGGTAAAGCCATTAACCGTACAAACAATGGGAAGTGAATTCAGTCTAATATTCAAATCGTCTGTGTAAACAATAAATAAATATGGTGAAAGGATGCCTCCTTGCCTGAGACCGTTAGATAAATCGAATGGCTGGGAAAGGACATTGCCCCATTTGACACAAAACTGTTGTGTTGAGAACCAACAGTATAATATGCCGATGAGATATAAAGGAGTTCGCCTTTTGCATAGTTTCTAAAAGAGTTTCAGATAGTTTACTCTGTCAAATCCCTTCCGCACGTCTACAAAGCATAAGTAGACAGGGAAGGCCGAGGATATATAGAAATTCAATATCTCCTTTAAAGTATATATACAGGTGTCAGTCGAGTGGTTAGTCTTAAAACCAAATTGATTGTCTGTGGTGTGGAGAAAGGGTGCAAAGCCACGGAATAGAAGAGATTCAAATATTTTTTATGAAATTTTTGTGATGGCGATAGGGCGGTAGTTTCCTGGGTCACTTGCATCCTTAAGTTTGTTTTTTATGAGAGGTATTAAGTGGACAAGTAAAAGGATTTCGGGGAGATATTGGTGTAATATACAGGCATTAAATAGTGCATAAAATAGGATATAAATTATAGGGAGGCCGAATTTGAAAGCCTCGGCAGGAAGGCCATCGCAGCTGGGTGCTTTGTTACCAGGTAATTTCTTGATAGCCTCGCACACGTCACTCGGGGAGATACTGTCACTATATTGAAAATCCCTATTGACATTGATGAGAGTATCCACTTGATTGCGGGTATCTTGGTCATTTTTTACAATTTAGGATGGTACTAAAGTGATCGCCCAACATTCTTGCAATGGATTCTTCGCCAACTGCATCCGCTACTCTATGGGATATTTTGTTTGACTTTGGGTTTAGTGAAGTAATATCTTTCCAAAGGTAGGGTAAGTCATGGGTGGTCAATTTTCTGGACAATGCATCAGCTCGTAGCTGATTTTCGTTGCTACGACATTGACGAAGAGCAAGTTTGAACAGTGCTCTCGCTTGCCTCATCTGTAGAGCAAGGGGACCTTCTCTCTGGCTACCATCGTTCCTCGAAAGAAGGAACATTTCTCGAGAGTGTACCTAGAGGTCTATAATTAAATCATTCCATCCAGGTATGTTTCAATGGTTAACTCTAGAGAGTCTAAACGTGTCTCTGCCCGAGATCCGTAAGGCATTTATTATATTTACGTAGAATTCCTTTAGTTTTGTTTTATGCTGTTCGTTGCGGCAATTAGGATTATTGCAGAGCAGGGCTTCATCAGGTTGAATTATCGAGCGGAGATTACTTTCAGCCAAGTATTTGAATGCAGTGGATGTTTGGAGGTTGGAGAAGTCCCATGAGATGGATAATAGCCTCTCCCTTTGGATGAGTACCGCCGGGAGGGAGGGTGTATGAAATTTGACCTGCAGGGGTATGTGGTCGAATGCAGATGATAGGTTTTATCGTATAATACATTCAGTGATAGAGCTATGCAGGCAGTCAGTGGTAATACAATGATCAAGCCAGGATGTGTTGGACATATTATTTCTGTTTTGTATATAAGTAAGACAGAGACGCTGTAATTCATTATAAAATTGTCTAATTGGGTGCGCATTAAAGTCTCCTATTAGGCACACATGGTCAGCGGAGGTATCATTGATAATACCTTGAACTTCTAGCAGTATACAATATTGATCAAAGTTTGACTGGCACTCCCAGGGAAGTATGCATTAATCACTAATATGGTTTCACCTTCGATCGTTACTTGCAGGACGAAAAGTCTGTCAGTTTGATACGTCACTGGTTTCACGCACATATCCAAAGTATTTATTTAATTCTATATATCTGAAACAGCTATAAAGAATGTAATGAAAAACAGAGTTAATCGGTAAAAAGGGATCATTCTTCCCTTATATGCTTACTCTTCCTTACTTTTTCTGTGTTTGCAGATACTAATAGCATTGAACTAGCTTTTATGTAAAACAGAAATCAAATACTAAAGAAGAAAATTCATATGCTCCCCCCTGTTAGGAATAGATTAATGGTGCGATAC
>NC_090728.1:120503048-120515548 GCF_036898095.1 Palaemon carinicauda | reverse complement strand
CAGATAAGCTAGTACTTGAGTCTAAGTTGACTGACAACATGGCACGTTTGAAGGAATTGGATCTTCAAATACTGGGTATAAAATGGAGTTCTGAAGAAAACGAAAGTGAACTGATGGAGGAACTGGAGGCCTGTGAAAATTATCAAGACAAACTACGTTCGTCTTTATTTAAGCTCCAATCGCCTGTACCGACTATACCATCACCCCCTACTCCAGTTCTTCCCCTTTTGAAGAGACCAACAGCTCCTTTACCTCGATACTCTGGTCAAGAGAACAAAGATCTAACCAAATTTCTATCTCAGTTTGAGGCAGTTATCAACAGGTATGAATACTCTGACTACGAAAAGCTTTTACTCCTAAAGCAGCAGATAACTGGAAGAGCCTTGGTTTTGATAGATTCCTTGGAGTCTCAAAACCAAGGATATAGTAAAGCAAAGGAGCTCTTATAAAAGGCACTTGCTTCTCCAGACGTTCAGGAATTCAGCACCATCAAGCAGCTATCTGAGCTAAACTTGGACAAATGTGATGACCCATTTGAATATGTATCCAAAGTTAAAGGTATAATAGAGAATGTCCGTAAGTTGAATGTTACTATTGATTGTATTTTGCAATACTTTGTGTGGACAGGTCTGAATGAAAAGTTCAGGGATTTACTGATAAATATTAATAACCATACATGGCCTTCAATTGAAGAGATTAGTGATAATTTCTTCATTGCCTGCACAAGATACAGTCACCATAAGAAGAAAGTGTAAGTAACAGATCAATCTGTGGATATGGCAATAAATGTGAACATCACACCAGAGGGAACTAGTGGAGCTACTTGCAAAATGTTATCCATGCTCCTTGTGTAGCACAGTCCAAGAAAAGGCTAGCCATAATATCAGAGATTGTACGAACTTTATTTCTCCTGTTTCCAAAGTCGAGAAGTTGAAGAGTATCGATGGATGTACTAGATGTGGCCTGGCATCACATTCTACTGAAAAGTGCAGATACAAATTTAGATATCGGTGTGTAAATTGCAAAGGTTTTCATTGGAATTACTAGTGCACTCATCCAGGGGAAAATCAATCCAATGACATTGGTAAAAAGAATCTGGACCTTAACAAGAAAAAGTTCCATGAAAAAAAAACAAGGACAAGAAAGACCCAAAGGCTAAAAATCCTACGGAAAGATCCCAGAATAACATTACTACTATTACAGAGGCTTTGAATACTCAAGTGAGGGAGATACGATTCCTCCAACCTTCACGTGTAACATAAGTGGATCCAATGTGCGTTGTATGAAAGACAGTGGATGTCAATCCAATTTTATATCTGAAGAGTTGGCCAGCAAATTGAATCTACCAGTCATACGAGAGAGTATTAAACTTATTGTGAATGGTATCAATGTCCCTAGAAGTTATGACACTAAAATTGTTGAGGTGGAAATGAAATTTGACAGGGATTCAAGAGTTATCTATGCATTGTGCCTTCCAAATATAAATATTACTTTGAATCTTCCCAAGTTAAACAGAGTTGTGAATGGATTTCTGTCAAAAGGATATAAATTGGCAGATAATAGACTTTTGGATGGTTCAAAAGATATTTCTGATATTCAGCTTATTTTGGGATCAAAATCCAGCTATTGCATACCTGACACTGAAATTGTATTCGGAGAAAAATGTATATATTCAAGAACTCCTCATGGTGTAGTGTTAAAGGGAGCAACCGAGACTATTTTACATGATCTGCCTTATTTACCTTATGCCCCTGAAGTCTCGTCGTCTTCCTACATTTCGATAACTAATAGAACCCCAGACTACCTGCCCTCAGAAGAAGCTAAGTTTTATCAAACATCTAATATAGATTTTGGTAATATTTAAAATAAAAATGAATCGTTTGTTTTGGAAGGAGAGAATGATAAAGTCGGTGGGTTAGTTGATATTGACAAGGATATACTTGATTCTGTTTGTGACCAAGCATTACTTAGAGAGACTTCAATGTACTCTGAAACTGTTGAAATCAATACTCAGTTGGTCAATTATGTTTTAGATAAAACTACCAGGAATAGTGAAGGGAGGCTGGTGATGCCATTACTCTGGAACCCTAGAGTTTCTCACCTTTTGGGACATAACTTCAATATATCAGAGAAAATACTGTCAATTTTGCAAAGAAAATTGCAAGGAAATTTAGACGATAAACTGAAGTAGATAAATATGGTATTTAAAGAGCAAGCAGATGCTGGTATAATTGAGAGAATTGAAAATCTTGATCAATTCAAGAAGGAGCATCCAGAGTCCAGTTTCATGCCTTTTATGGGCATGTTTAAGCCTGATCGTGAGACCACAAAATGTAGGGTTGTGTTCCTATCCAATTGAGTGACAAAGGTAGTATGAATCACAATCAAACTATGCATGCAGGTCCAACATTAAATCAGAAACTCTCCACTTCCATCATCAATTTGAGGTTCGCAGCAAATTATTTTGCTTTGATATAAAGAAGGCATTCAACAATATAGATCTTGAGGAAGTCGACCAAAATCGCCTTTGTTTTTGGTGGTTTAGAAATCTTGAAGAGGGATATTTTTCAATTATTGCTACAAGATAGTAGACTTCCTTTTGGACTTAGATGTTCACCTGCATTACTAATGCTTGGGTTATACAAGATATTGATACTGGATTCTACCAATGATTCTTTTCCATTGATGAAACTCAAGAGAACCATTTATCAGTTGTCTTATATGGACAACTGTGCATTTACGGCAGAAACGTCAAAGTGTTTGTTGTGGATGTATACAATGTTGGAGGATATTTTCAGTCCATATAAGTTTTCACTTCAGCAGTTTTTGTCAAATGACATGTCATTACAGGAAGAAATTAACAAAATTCAGGAAACAGAGATTCCGACAAAAAGTAAACTGCTGGGACTTGAGTGGGATCGAATGAGTGATATATTGTCTACAAAACCCATACAACTGCATATAAATTCATCACCAAAAAGACAAGTTTTATCTACTATAGCTTCACAGTTCGACCTTCTTAATTTCAATGGACCTATACTGAATCGACCCAGATTTTTTCTATACAGATTGCAGTGTAGACCAGAACTAGATTGGGATGAAAAGCTTACTGCTCCTTTGATCAATGAATGGAAGAATATCTGCAAGCAGGCCAATTCTGCACCTTCTGAAGAGTTCCCACGGAATTTTGGTGCTCGGACAGACAAATATTAATTGGTTGGGTTTGCTGATAGTAGTAAGGCTCTGTTTGGCACTGCATTGTATCTGTATAACATAAATACAAATAAGATCTACTTTATTTTAGCAAGAAATAAACTGGTGAGTAAACAATTGGAGTCAGAATCCATACCAAGCTTGGAATTACAAGCTCTTGCATTAACCGTTGAAACTGTAAAGGATTTGAAGAATGAACTTTCAGGATTTGGTTGCATTGATCCTATTGAGATAGTTGGATGCGAAGTCTACTCTGACAGTTTGGTGGTACTGACCTGGCTGCAGTCTTACGCCTTGAAACTTGACAAACTACAAAAAAAGCAACCCTTTATACTCCATAGGTTAGAGTATATCAATAAGCTGTGTGAGGATTCATGTATGAGATTTTCTTTTGTGTGTGTAGAAGATAATCCAGCGGACTGCATCACCAGACCTTTATTCTTTAGGCAGCTGATGAAAACAAACTATATAACTGGTCCTAAGTTCATTACAGAGAGCGAAAGCAATGTGATATGTAGTGACAGCACATTGTCTTTCATTATACCTGGATTATTTAAACCAAAACTAGAGCATAAAGTTGAGACAAATTGTGGTAGTGCTTGTTCACCTCCGCATGTGGGCTCGGACCATCTTTTTTCTTTTAATAGGGTTTCTAGTTTTGAGAAGGCTGTGAGAGTGCATGCGCTGGTGCTCAGGTTCTGCAGCAATTTGAAATCTAAGTATAAAAGTAAACATCAAGCTCTCGATCATTTTGAAGTTGAAGATGAAGGCTTTAACTTTTATGAAGAAGCTTGTAGGCAGATTATAATCAGGGATCAACATATTCACTTCCCAGATGTCTTTGATTATTTTCACTCAAAACAGAAGCAGTTGAAGAATCTGCCTAACATTGTTGCACAGTTGAACTTGTTTCTTGATTCCGATGGCATGGTGAGGGTAAAGAGTAAATGCCGAAGATTGAGGGAAGTCCAACATCTTAACAAATTCAACTATCCTTTACACTATCTAAGGACAATATGTTGGTTCCTCTGATTATAAAAGAATTACATGCAAAGCTCTCGCATGCTGGTTGTTATCCTTTGTTGGCGGAACTTAGAAGAAACTTTTGGATTACGTATATATACTCGGCTGTGAAGAAAGTTCTCTCAAACTGCATTACTTGTAAGAGATTAAATGAGAGGGTAATTAAACTAAATCAAAGTCATTACCCAGAGTTCAGGATTAATCCTGAAAACATACCGTACAGGCAGATTTTCATTGATCATATGGGTCCATTTAAAATAAAGAATGATCAAGGAAATACTGTCAAGATATGGTTGTTATGTATTACGTGTCTATGGTCTCGGGCTATTAACTTGAAAATTTGTATGGATTTATCTTCAGAGGAATTTATTAGAGCATTACAACTTCATATATATGAATTTGGCATTCCCTCCTTATGTCTGTCTGATTTGGGATCGCAATTCGTTGCTGGTGCAAATCAGATCTCTAGTTTCTTGAGCGATTACGAGACTAATGCATATTTACAGGAACATGGAATTAAATCCTTTAAATTTGAGCAACATTACAAAGGATGTAATCAACTCGGCTCGTTAGTAGAGACTTGTGTGAAACTAACCAAGCGCTTATTATTTACAGCAATGCGCAATAATATTCTTCCCCTTGGGGATTTTGATTTTATTGTTCACACAAACTATACATTTGGTGAACAGAAGGCCAAATTTCATTTAAAGAGTCTCTTAGAGACTCTTCAGGAGAGAGCATTCCAGAAATCATTACCCTTGAGATGTTGATTCATGGCAGAGAATTGGTTTCCATCAATATAATCCCTCAATTACAAGGCACAACATATGCCGATCCGGAATTCAATACAGATCAGATTCCTTCATCATTACTGAAACTACAAAATGTGCGACATAATCTTATTAAAATATACAATGAAGAATTTGTTGGGAATCTGATGTATCAAGCCGTGAATAAAAAAGACCGATACAAGCCTCTTCAACATAAAGAACTTAAAGTTGGAGATATAGTACTTTTGAAGGAACCCTTAGCTAAACCCTGTAATTATCCAATGGGATGCATTAAGGAAATTGTAAAAAATATAAACAATGAAGTTACGGCTGTGAAAGTCTTTAAAGGGAAAACTGGAGAAATATTAAAACGGCACTCTAGTTCTATAATTCCTCTTTTGTCAGTCCCAAGCGATGATGAGAAGCAAGGTGTACCAGACACTAAGAATGTTCATATTGTATCATCACGTCCTAAAAGAAAAGCAGCTATACAGGGGCCTGCTAAAATTCACCAAATTTTTGCTGAATCTGATTAGGGATTTTTCATTACTGTTAATATTGTTTTATTTGGATTCCTTGGGTTTGTTTTTATTTTTGGGAAATTTTCATGTAAATACATTTACATTATATACTTTTGATTTCATACTAAATCAAAATCTCTCCCCTGGAGTTTAGAAAAATATGCGTTATCACTACGGCATCAGTATTAAAGTACTTTACCTCTGTAATTACTCAATTAGTCAATTTTAAAGTTAACGTAACTTTTATAGATAGCTTTTCTCGTCTAATCCTTTTAAATGGTTACTGCCGTAAACAAACAACCAATTTTAATGTGGAAAATGTTTTCTTGGTTTACTGAGTGACGGAGAACCGGGAGTATCTGTCAAGAACTTGAACAGCAGCAGTCTACAATAGAAGTTCCAGTCATACTTACAGTGGATTAATCTTTAAAGTTATTTAGTGACCTATGGATCTTATCATTTGCATCACGATCATGTGTCACACAAATATGGAATAATTCTTTCAAAATACCATTGGACCCGGACCTGACAAAGGAGAACCAGCCTACCTATCTCCTAAATTACAATATAAACAAGGTAAGAGAAAAGCTATTTTTTCTTTGTTTTAAACTGTATAGATCTTAATTTTATTCTTGCAGCTTTAATCGATGCTTACTATACGTACCTTACCTATACTTACCTTACATACTTATTCATACTTCTAGTTACTTTGTTTGTTTGTATTTCATTAGTCCATTTACGATTTAATTGTATTGAATTCAGTTTGTTTTTATTATTATCTTGACGTTTTGTTTACTGGGATAGGAATATACTTTACATTTTACTTAGTTCATTTTTGGGCTGTTATTTCATTGGGGTAGTTAAGTCCGATTCTGTTCATACATGAAATCTCAAGATTCCCTCTTGTTCACTATTTCAGATCTGTTTGTATACTTTCGGATTCATTTCATTGGCCTCCGGATGATGCAGCCCAAGTACTCACTTTCTATCCTTATGGTTCTCGTCAAGTGTTTGTTTCTCATTCAGAAGTTTATTTTTGTGATTCGATTATATACATTACAATTAAATTCATTGTAACTTATACTTTATTATTTAATATACCCTATATTAACTTATAAATTCAATGAATTTCCTTATCATTAAAATCTGTATAAAAACTTCATTTTTATACAGATGGTGATGCCATTACTCTAGATTGCTTATGTGATAAGTGTGTTATTACCTATACTTACCAAAATTATACGTACCTTACCTATACTTACCTTACATACTTATTCATACTTCTAGTTACATTGTTTGTTTGTATTTCATTAGTCCAATTATGATTTAATTGTATTGAATTCTGTTTGTTTTTATTATTATCTTTACCTTTTGTTTACTGGGATAGGAATATACTTTACATTTTACTTAGTTTATTTTTGGGCTGTTATTTCATTACGGTAGTTAAGTCCGATTCTGTTCATACATGAAATCTCAAGATTTCCTCTTGTTCACTATTTCAGATGTGTTTGTATACTTTCGGATTCATTTCATTGACCTCCGGATGATGCAGCCCAAGTACTCACTTTCTAATCTTATGGTTCTCGTCAAGTGTTTGTTTCTCATTCAGAAGTTTATTTTGTGTGATTCGATTATATACATTACAATTAAATTCATTGTAACTTTTACTTTATTATTTAATATACCCTATATTAACTTATAAATTTAATGAGTTTCCTTATCATTACAATCTGTATAAAATCCTTATTTTTATACATGGCGACAGTGACAGGATCTGGAAGTTGAGTGGGTGGCTGTGTTTCCCGGAGGTAGGTTTAGGGTCCATGGTGATAATTTACATAAAAATTACTTTAAGTTAATTTTTGTGATTACTGTTTATACTCTTATGATTGTATTAGTACTGCATTTATTGTTTTACTGTAGTCTGTTGTTATTGTTACTTATATATTAGTCAAGATGACTGACCTGAAGAGATTAATAACTTCTCAGAAGTTTGTAAGAAAGTTTGTTACGGAGTCGTTTAATCGACGTGATCAGTTCATCTTACTTGAAGCTTCAGATAAGCTAGTACTTGAGTCTAAGTTGACTGACAACATGGCACGTTTGAAGGAATTTAATCTTCAAATCCAGGGTATAAAATGGAGTTATGAAGAAAACGAAAGTGAACTGATGGAGGAACTGGAGGCCAGTGAAAATTATCAAGACAAACTACGTTCGTCTTTATTTAAGCTCCAATCGCCTGTACCGACTATACCATCACCCCCTACTCCAGTTCTTCCCCTTTTGAAGAGACCAACAGCTCCTTTACCTCGATACTCTGGTTAAGAGAACGAAGATCTAACCAAATTTCTATCTCAGTTTGAGGCAGTTATCAACCGGTATGAATACTCTGACTACGAAAAGCTTTTACTCCTAAAGCAGCTGATAACTGGAAGAGCCTTGGTTTTGATAGATTCCTTGGAGTCTCATAACCAAGGATATAGTAAAGCAAAGGAGCTCTTAGAAAAGGCACTTGCTTCTCCAGACGTTCAAGAATTCAGCACCATCAAGCAGCTATCTGAGCAAAACTTGGACAAATGTGATGACCCATTTGAATATGTATCCAAAGTTAAAGGTATAATAGAGAATGTCCGTAAGTTGAATGTTACTATTGATTGTATTTTGCAATACTTTGTGTGGACAGGTCTGAATGAAAAGTTCAGAGATTTACTGATAAATATTAATAACCATACATGGCCTTCAATTGAAGAGATTAGTGACAATTTCTTCACTGCCTGCACAAGATACAGTCACCATAAGAAGAAAGTGAAAGTAACCGATCATTTTGTTGATATGGCAATAAATGTGAACATCACACCAGAGGGAACTAGTGGAGCTACTTGCAAAATGTTATCCATGCTTCTTGTGTAGCACAGTCCAAGAAAAGGCTAGCCATAATATCAGAGATTGTACGAACTTTATTTCTCCTGTTTCCAAAGTCGAGAAATTGAAGAGTATCGATGGATGTACTAGATGTGGCCTGGCATCACATTCTACTGAAAAGTGCAGATACAAATTTAGATATCGGTGTGTAAATTGAAAAGGTTTTCATTGGAATTACTAGTGCACTCATCCAGGGGAAAATCAATCCAATGACGTTGGTAAAAAGAATCTGGACCTTAACAAGAAAAAGTTCCATGAAAAAAACAAGGACAAGAAAGACCCAAAGGCTAAAAATCCTACGGAAAGATCCCAGAATAACATTGCTACTATTACAGAGGCTTTGAATAACTCAAGTGAGGGAGATACGATTCCTCCAACCTTCAAGTGTAACATAAGTGGATCCAATGTGCGTTGTATGAAAGACAGTGGATGTCAATCCAATTTTATATCTGAAGAGTTGGCCAGCAAATTGAATCTACCAGTCATACGAGAGAGTATTAAACTTATTGTGAATGGTATCAATGTCCCTAGAAGTTATGACACTAAAATTGTTGAGGTGGAAATGAAATTTGACAGGGATTCAAGAGTTATCTATGCATTGTGCCTTCCAAATATAAATATTACTTTGAATCTTCCCAAGTTAAACAGAGTTGTGAATGGATTTCTGTCAAAAGGATATAAATTGGCAGATAATAGACTTTTGGATGGTTCAAAAGATATTTCTGATATTCAGCTTATTTTGGGATCAAAATCCAGCTATTGCATACCTGAGACTGAAATTGTATTCAGAGAAAAATGTATATATTCAAGAACTCCTCATGGTGTAGTGTTAAAGGGAGCAACCGAGACTATTTTACTTGATCTGCCTTATTTACCATATGCCCCTGAAGTCTCGTCGTCTTCCTACATTTCGATAACTAATAGAACCCCAGACTACCTGCCCTCGGAAGAAGCTAAGTTTTATCAAACATCTAATATAGATTTTGGTAAAATTTAAAATAAATATGAATCATTTGTTTTGGAAGGAGAGAATGATGAAGTCGGTGGGTTAGTTGATATTGACAAGGATATACTTGATTCTGTTTGTGACCAAGCATTACATAGAGAGACTTCAATGTACTCTGAATCTGTTGAAATTAATACTCAGTTGGTCAATTATGTTTTAGAGAAAACTTCAAGGAATAGTGAAGGGAGGCTGGTGATGCCATTACTCTGGAACCCTAGAGTTTCTCACCTTTTGGGACATAACTTCAATATATCAGAGAAAATACTGTCAATTTTGCAAAGAAAATTGCAAGGAAATTTAGACGATAAACTGAAATAGATAAATATGGTATTTAAAGAGCAAGCAGATGCTGGTATAATTGAGAGAATTGAAAATCTTGATCAATTCAAGAAGGAGCATCCAGAGTCCAGTTTCATGCCTTTTATGGGCATGTTTAAGCCTGATCGTGAGACCACAAAATGTAGGGTTGTGTTCCTATCCAATTGAGGGACAAAGGTGGTATGAATCACAATCAAACTATGCATGCAGGTCCAACATTAAATCAGAAACTCTCCACTTCCATTATCAATTTGAGGTTCGGCAGCAAATTATGTTGCTTTGATATAAAGAAGGCATTCAACAATATAGATCTTGAGGAAGTCGACCAATATCAACTTTTTTTTTTTTGGGGGGGGGGGGTTAGAAATCTTGAAGAGGGAGAATTTTCAATTATTGGCTATAAGAATAGTAGACTTCCTTTTGGACTTAGATGTTCACCTGCATTATTAATGCTTGTGTTATACAAGATATTGACACTGGATTCTACCAATGATTCTTTTCCATTGATGATACTCAAGAGAACCATTTATCAGTTGTCTTATATGGACAACTGTGCATTTACGGCAGAAACGTCTGAGTGTTTGTTGTGGAAGTATACAATGTTGGAGGATATTTTCAGTCCATATAAGTTTTCACTTCAGTAGTTTTTGTCAAATGACATGTCATTTCAGAAAGAAATTGACAAAATTCAGGAAACAGAGACTCCAACAAAAAGTAAACTGCTGGGACTTGAGTGGGATCGAATGAGTGATACATTGTCTACAAAACCCATACAACTGGATATAAATTCATCAACAAAAAGACAAGTTTTATCTACTATAGCTTCACAGTTCGACCTTCTTAATTTCAATGGACCTATACTGAATCAAGCCAGATTGTTTCTACGCAGATTGCAGTGTAGACCTGAACTAGATTGGGATGAAAAGCTTACTGCTCCTTTGATCAATGAATGGAAGAATATGTGCAAGCAGGCCAATTCTGCACCTTCTGTAGAGTTTCCACGGAATTTTGGTGCTCTTACAGACAAATATAAATTGGTTGGGTTTGCTGATAGTAGTAAGGCTCTGTTAGGCACTGCAGTGTATCTGTATAACATAAATACAAATAAGATCTACTTTATTTTAGCAAGAAATAAACTGGTGAGTAAACAATTGGAGTCAAAATCCATACCAAGCTTGGAATTACAAGCTCTTGCATTAACCGTTGAAACTGTAAAGGATTTGAAGAATGAACATTCAGGATTTGGTTGCATTGATCCTATTGAGATAGTTGGATGCGAAGTCTACTCTGACAGTTTGGTGGTACTGACCTGGCTGCAGTCTTACGCCTTGAAACTTGACAAACTACAAAAAAAGCAACCCTTTATTCTCCATAGGTTAGAGTATATCAATAAGCTGTGTGAGGATTCATGTATGAGATTTTCTTTTGTGTGTGTAGAAGATAATCCAGCAGACTGCATCCCCAGACCTTTATCCTTTAGGCAGCTGATAAAAACAAACTATATAACTGGTCCTAAGTTCATTACAGAGAGCGAAAGCAATGTGATCTGTAGTGACAGCATATTGTCTTTCATTATACCTGGATTATTTAAACCAAAACTAGAGCATAAAGTTGAGACCAATTGTGGTAGTGCTTGTTCACCTCCGCATGTGGGCTCGGACCATCTTTTCTCTTTTAATAGGGTTTCTAGTTTTGAGAAGGCTGTGAGAGTGCATGCGGTGGTTCTCATGTTCTGCAGCAATTTGAAATCTAAGTATAAAAGTAAACATACAGCTCTAGATCATTTTGAAGTTGAAGATGAAGGCTTTAACTTTTATGAAGAAGCTTGTGGGTAGATTATAATCAGGGATCAACATATTCACTTCCCAGATGTCTTTGATTATTTTCACTCAAAACAGAAGCAGTTGAAGAATCTGCCTAACATTGTTGCACAGTTGAACTTGTTTCTTGATTCCGATGGCATGGTGAGGGTAAAGAGTAAATGCCGAAGATTGAGGGAAGTCCAACATCTTAACAAATTCTACTATCCTTTACTATATCTAAGGACAATATGTTGGTTCCTCTGATTATAAAAGAATTACATGCAAAGCTCTCGCATGCTGGTTGTTATCCTTTGTTGGCGGAACATAGAAGAAACTTTTGAATTACGCATATATACTTGCCTGTGAAGAAAGTTCTGTCAAACTGCATTACTTGTAAGAGATTAAATGAGAGGGTAATTAAACTAAATCAAAGTCATTACCCAGAGTTCAGGATCAATCCTAAAAACATACCGTACAGGCAGATTTTCATTGATCATATGGGTCCATTTAAAATAAAGAATGATCAAGGAAATACTGTCAAGATATGGTTGTTATGTATTACGTGTCTATGGTCTCGGGCTATTAACTTGAAAATGTGTATGGATTTATCTTCAGAGGAATTTATTAGAGCATTACAACTTCATATATATGAATTTGGCATTCCCTCCTTATGTCTGTCTGATTTGGGATCG
This sequence comes from Palaemon carinicauda, assembly GCF_036898095.1. Classification (NCBI taxonomy): domain Eukaryota; kingdom Metazoa; phylum Arthropoda; class Malacostraca; order Decapoda; family Palaemonidae; genus Palaemon; species Palaemon carinicauda. Next base: position 120,503,281 of record NC_090728.1, on the reverse strand, counting down.
CAATTCGTTGCTGGTGCAAATCAGATCTCTAGTTTCTTGAGCGATTACGAGACTAATGCATATTTACAGGAACATGGAATTAAATCCTTTAAATTTGAGCAACATTACAAAGGATGTAATCAACTCGGCTCGTTAGTAGAGACTTGTGTGAAACTAACCAAGCGCTTATTATTTACAGCAATGCGCAATAATATTCTTCCCCTTGGGGATTTTGATTTTATTGTTCACACAAA
>NC_090728.1:120485548-120495548 GCF_036898095.1 Palaemon carinicauda | reverse complement strand
AGACAATTTTACTCCTTTGAGCGAATGAAGGGGCCACTTTCAAACGGCTTTAAATTGAATTAAATAAGGAGTTTTGTCTGGACATGGCAAAACGTTCTGTTTGAGCCTCAAACTATTGTACCTTAATCTACGCCAAACAAAGATGTTAACGGCGATAAACATCATCACCGTCATAATTATTCTTGCTAGTAGTATGGGGTGAACAAATTCTTCATAAGTCGGTGACGGGTGGTCCATCTTGGTCAATTTCATCAACCGCTTGGCTACCTGTGTGTTGTAGGGGAGAGGTAAAGATGGAACCGTTGTTGACCACGTGAAGTTTGCGAAGTAGGCTCGTTCTCTGATGATAGTCTTGATACCTTTCACCATGGAATTAGGGGATGTCCCAATACAACCATCTGCTGCAACGAAGATTTGGGAATAGGACGTGGATCCGTCCGGGCATGATACATTGAAGCCGGCCTTGTTGTATCGTATCCACGAGCCGTTGTTCAGTCTGCAATTGAACTCATTATTGTCAAAGGGATAAAGCTTATCCAGACAATTTTCATTTGTATGGGAGAGAGCACCGTCTATCACTATACCTAACTCGCATGAATCCATTAAGTTTTTATGGAATTCAAATGAGTCAGCTGTACATATTTTTCTATCCATTGCGTCTGAACAGTGAGTTAATTGATATAAGCCTTTAATGACCGTATATGTTTCCTTGTCTGGGGAAATCAATACGTGTCCTGTCAAACTGGATATTACTGGATTTGAGTGATTCGTCATGAAAGTCGGAAATGGTGATATCCCGTTAGATTGCCAGGCATCAGAAGAATCAAAGGGAATTGTAATCATAATCCTGTTATTTTCAACGCTTACTGTAATTAGGCTGTAATAAAACTCTAACCTACGTGCGTCTAACAAATGAATATAGCCTAGTTTCTCCCGTCCGTTCTCCACAATTAACTTTAATTATTTTATTGGCAACAAATGGGGTGACAGTACACCTTTAGTCACTAACGTGATAGCTTCCACATAATCTTTTGATTTCTCAATGAAATGTGCAATTCTGTTATGTATGTGATCTATTTTTGAATCATAATACGTTAACGTTGCCAACAAATCCTGTACATCCATAATCTGATTGATATTACTTGAATATTCATTTACTAAACTCATAATTTGATTGATTGAAGCTAACTGATTCCTTAGTTCTGACATAATTGATTCATCTTCATGAGTCAAGAACTCAATTTTCTTATTTTGGTTACTAATCTTAAGACGAAGGAAATTCCTAAACCTAAACTTGCAATAGAACCAAAGATGTTTAGTGCAGCAAAAGTAAACGGGTTACGTTTCTCAATATTTTTGTGTCCTACTGTCCACATCAAAAGGTCACGAGCCAAAGATTCTGTCTTGTAAATCTTATTTTGCAAGTCATCAGATAGCATCTCTGCAACTTTTAGTGTCGATACAAGCGAACTTTCTGTATTAAAAGGAAAATGTATTCTATGCAATTCATTTAATGAGACAGCAAATCCTGAAATGGCGCTTTTTAAGCTAGTGACGTTATTCTCTGGGAGAAAAATTGCTTGCATTCGCACTTCAACAACTACGTTACTTGATGTAATAAAAACGTCTTTTTGTCTTTCAACTATAGTGCCATATTTAAAATCTATACTTTTAGTTTTAGAGATCATCCCACATGAGAAAAATGTCTGAGCGAACAATATCACTCCCAACAACAAAAAACTCATCTTGGAAACCTGTAACGAGAAAAATATATGTAATTACTCCTGTATTAAAAAGAAAACTTTTAACATAGGAATAAAAATCTTTCCCTCACTTCTTTCCCTCTTATTTTAATTTCTTATGTGAGCCAATGGTACGATTCTCTCATCAGTGGGTTGGGATACGTTTTGAACTCTAAACCTATTGGCCGTTAATGTTTCCAAAATGTAAAATGGGCCTTCAAACTTAGGTGTTAATTTATAATTGAGTCTTTTACGTACATTTACCTGTATGCATACATTATCACCCACGGTATATGTTTTAGGTGGCTTCGCTATTTTATCATGATTCCTTTTCATTATGATTTGTGATTCTTCTAAATTCTTTCGAAGGATATCAAAACAACTTTTGCTTGCATTTATACATTCTTTTAAAGGATTTGATAGATTAGTTGTAGGGGTTAATACATGGAAAGGCGTATTGCAATATCCCAGTTTGGGTTTGATCCCCTTAGTGTTACTCTTAATATATTTAAAACCTTCCGATTTGCTCTTTCCACTAGCCCATTCGACTCTAGGTGATATATCATGGTATTTATTTTCTTTATGCTAAGGAATTCACACAATGAGGTAAGAAAGTGATTATTAAATTCTCCACCCGAGTCTGAGATTATCATGTGTGGAATTCCATGTATACAAATGTAACACTCGTAAAACTTCCTAGCGCATTCAATCGCAGTTTCAGTTTTAAGCGTTATTAGTTCTGTATATCGAGTTAAAGCATCTACAATTACTAAGAGGTGCTTATTTCCTCTGTCTGACTCATAAAATCTTGTTAACAACTCTAAATGTATTCTTTAAAAGGGTTGATTGGGCACAAGATAAGCCCCTAGGCTGACAGGTGTATTCGTATGCCCTTTGTTTTCCTGACATGTGTGACCATTAGCTATGTGTTTTTTTATATCTGTAAGCATCGTATGCCAATAAAAAAAGGATTTGGCTTTCTGTGACATTAATGAGAACCCCGGGTGTCCATGCAATGGATTTGCATGCAACCAATTCAGGACAGTGGAAATAAGTGAGATTGGTACCACTACCTGGTCATTAGTTACATGTGGTGTATTGGGGGTTTTCCTTGTCACAGTCCTACACAGAATATTGTGTTTGATTATATAATTCTGCTGCTTATACTTTATATATTCCTTTTCCTTATGAATGCCTTTAAAAGCATTTATAATTTTTTTCTAATTTCTGATCTTTTCTTTGCTCAGTCTGTAATAATTCAACACTCCAGCCCAAATCTTCTTGTTCAGATATATTTTTAACAATAGGCATGGATGTTGATATATCTATTAAGTTATTCAAAATACAAAATTTGAAGACATAACACTGTGGTGACGAGCAAGGCAGCATATATCATAGTTCAATACTTTTGTAAATACTGAAAATTCAATGAAAAACGTTTTTATTTATTTGAAATTAATTCTTTCACTTCACCTAAAGGCTCCGTACAAGATGACACGGGGTTGCGTGATAATGCATCAGCAATGATATTTGCTTCCCCAGGTAAATACCCGATTCTTGCGGCAAAGTCTTGAATGATCAAATGCCACCGAGTTCGTTTGGGGCTGTGGTTGAAGCCTTTAAAGAAGTCGGTTAGTGGTTTATGATCAGTAAGAACCTTAACGGGATAACCGTATATTATGAACTTAAAATGCACTAGTGAATTAACAACAGCTAGCCCTTCCTTGTCTATTACTGCATACTTACTTTCGGAAGTTCTCAGTTTTCGAGAATAAAAAGCTATCGGGAAAAATTGTTTATCATATTGCTGAAGCAATACCCCACCTACTCCTCAGTCTGAGGCGTCTGTTGCAATGAAGAATTCCTTACCGAAGTCAGGAAATTTTAAGATAGGAGAACTACACAGTTCATCTTTCAAGGTATTAAACGCCTGTTGATGCTACTCAGACCATACGAAATCTACGCCCTTCTTCGTAAGATCAGTTAAGGGAGCGGCTATTATTGAATAATTGCATATAAAACGCCTGTAATATCCACTACAACCCAGAAATTGCTGTATTCCCTTGACATTAGTAGGTATGGGAAAGTTAAGGGTAGCCGACACCTTATCATGGATTACTTTAAGACCTTGGCTTGACACCATAAAACCCAAATATATCAATTCTGTTTTGAAAAATTCACACTTACTAATATTTACCCTTAAGTTATGTTGTCTTAGTCTCTGTAGTACTAGTTCTAATTTACGTAGATGTTCTTCTAAGGTGTTGGAAAAGATTACAAGGTCGTCCATATAGGCATGCAATATATCCCCTAGCAAGTCTCCAAACACTATGTTAATCATTCTTGTAAATGTTATGGGAGCACAACGTAAACCAAAAGGCATCCGTAAAAATTCATAATGTCCCCTGGCTGTGCTGAAGGCTGTGTATGGGATACTATCTTCCTCTAATGATATCTGGTGAAAGCCTTTAAGTAAGTCCAAACGAGTAAAATATTTTTTCTGACCTAACAAAGACAAAATATCGTCGGTACATGGCACTGAGAATCGATCAGGGATCGTCTCCTCGTTTAGATGACGGAAGTCTACGCAGATACGCCATGTTCGATCTTTTTTCGGTACAACTATTAATGGAAAATTATAAGGGCTGATTGATTTCCTAATGACTCCTTCTTCTAGCATTTTACCTCTTCACCATTTATTTCATTCTGGAATTTCATAGGGAGTCTGTACAAGGGTACATAGATAATTTTCTGCTTGTCCTTTAACCTTATTTGATTCTCGATCACATCTGTTTTTCCTAAGGATCCATCCGTAGTGGAAAAAACATCATGATATTCAGTTAGAAGTAAAAAAAATTTCTGCTGAATTTCTTCGTCTTGACTGTCTTTATTGATTTTATTTTTAATAGATTGCAAAAGGGATTCATCCGCAACTGATTGAGCTTATTGATTTCAGCAACGGTAAGAATACGATGTTTATAGACTTCTACATCCAAGATATGTTGATTTTTGTGAATTACTAAAGTGGTATTTAAATGATTACAGATTTCAATATTACATTGTTGATGTGAGCCTACTGTATAAATAGCTTGTGTGACAGATAATCCGTTAGTTTTCAAAGTGTCGGAAAGGATTAATATTTCAGATCCCGGTAATGTTTTCTTTACTTGCACTATCAAAATTGAAGGTACGTTGGGCTCGATAGATAGCGTGCAAGGTGATATTACAGGTGAACGAGAATTCTGCTGGGTCGCGTATATTATTTCTTTTTTAGTGAGACAAGTTATTGGTTCTTCAACGTACGTTACGGTTACATTTGTTGTCTCCCTTTTATCCAAAACTGATTTTAAGGTATTAGAAGAGTTATAGAATTTTCCTTTGATATACACGCCGTGCTTGGCAGGGGCTAAGATAATTTTTTGATTGCCCATAGATGGGTATCCTATAATTACAGCTGGATACATATCAATGTTTTGTACAACAAATGTATCGGCAAACGTGCGCTTACCGACATATATATATATATATATATATATATATATATATATATATATATATATATATATATATATATATATATATATATATATATATATATATATATATCTATATCTATATCTATATCTATATATGTATATATATATATACATATATATATATATATATATATATATATATATATATATATATATATATATATATATATATATATATATATATATATATATATATATGTATATATCTCTATATATATATATATATATATATATATATATATATATATATATATATATATATATATATATATATATATATATATATATATATACAGTATATATATATATATATATATATATATATATATATATATATATATATATATATAAGCAAAATGCTATAAACCCAAGGGCTCCAAGAGAGAAAAAAAGGCTCATTGAGGAAAGGAAATACGGAAATATATAAACGATATATCAAGTATTGAATATTTAAATAAAATATTTCCAAAATATTAACATAATCAAAACAGATATATTGTATAGAAACTATAAAAGGTCTTATGTCTGCCTGTTCATTATAAATACATTTGCTGCAAGTTTGAATTTTTTGAACTTCGACTGATTCAACTTCCCGATTAGGAAGATCATTACACAACTTGGTCAAAGCTGGAATAAAACATCTATATCACTCTTTAGTATTGAACTTGTAAATGGAGAAGGCCTAACAAATTATAATTAATTGCATTCCTTGTATTACAAACAAGGTGGAACCCTCCACAAAGATCTGCATGCAAATGATGGTCAGAATTATAAAATATCTTACCTAACATGCATAATGAACTAATTGAACTACGGTGCCAAAGATTAACATCTAGATTATGAATAAGAAATTCAATAGACTGTAAGTTCCAGTCCAACAAATTAAGATGAGAATCAGAAGCTGAATACAAAAAAGGAGAACAATTCTCGAAACAAAGTAAAATGAAAGAATTAAAGCACTTCTTCAGAATAGATTGAACTTAAAAATCATGATAGACTTGCTCAATAAGTGATTCTTCTTTTGTCAATTAAAGAAGACACAGACCTAATATGTTTCTGAATAGTAAGTTTTCTCTCGAGAATTACACCTAAAATTTTAAGTTGTACAAAGTTAAAGAAACATTATTAATGCTGAGATCCAGATATTGATGATCCACTGTCCTTGACCTACTTAAAATCACACTTTGAGGTTTGTTAGGATTCCACTTCATACCCCATAATTTGCACTATGCACTAATTTTAACTAGATCTCTATTAAGGGATTCAGCAACCCCAGATCTACATTCAGGGGATGAAATTGATGCAAAGAGAGTAGCTTCATCTGAGTATGTAACAAGCTTGTTTTATAGACCAAGCCATATATCATATGTATATAGTATGTAGATAAATGGGTCAAAAACACTACCCCGAGGAACACCAGATATCATACCCCTATACTCACTATGATGCCCATCAACAACAACTCTTTGCAATCTATTACTTAAAAAATAATCATGATACTAAGTAACAACCCACCCACTCCCAAGTGTTTTAGTTTTAAAACAAAGGCGTTATGATTAACACTGTTAAAGTCACCACTAAAATCAAGGCCAATCATACGAACTTCCTGACCACAAGCAAGTGATTACTGTAGAACATTGGAAATTGTAAGAAGGGCATCACATGCTCCAAGGCCTTTACGAAAACCAAAATGCAAACTAAGGGAACACATGATTACCTTCAGCAAACCAATTAAGACGTTTTGCCATAAGACGTTCGAAAACTTTAGATAATATGGAAGTTAGGGAAATTGAGTTGCAATCAGTTGGACTTCAGCTACCAAAATTTCATTTACATAGTGGAGTAACATTACCAATTCTCTAATAAGTGCTAAAAGTTCCTGTTCCTGGTAAGTTGCGTAAAATAACAGATAACTTTGAAGCTAAGAAATCTGCAGGGTGTTTTTTTTTATGAAAAAAAAGAAAAGGAAAACACCATTCACGTCTACACCTCCATAAGCATCAAGGTCCATAAGGAGAGCTTTAATTTCACGACATTGTAAAGATAAATTAGTTAGTTCAGCCTAAGGAAAACAGGAATGAGGAAGTTCAAGTTTCTCATTACTTTGCTTGCTGTCAAACACATCTACCAAAAGGGTTGCCTTTTCCTTTGGAGAGTGAGTGATAGAACCATCTGGTTTAAGTAAAGGGGGAACCGTTGCCTCTAAACCAAGGAGTGCAGATTTAAAGGTAGCTCACCACTTATGTTCCTGGGTTGTACTAGAAACCCCTTTCTAGTATTCTTTTTCAATTAAAGCATAAATTCTCTGAGCAAAAGCTCTAAACTGAGTTATTCTAGGTCAAATCTGATCTGTTACCCCTTCAAAGATGATAGGCTTCCTTCTTCTCCAAATAAGAACGTCTACAATCATCATTAAACTATGGTTTATCCCTCACAGCCTGATTCTAAGACAAAGCCTAAAGCTCAGAAGCCATGGCGATCATTACGAGAGACATAATTTAACCACTCCCTATGGCGAGCATTGAAATCATCAACAAAGTCAAAAGAGGCCTTTCTATCATTTTCTTGTATCTTAGCCATATATATATATATATATATATATATATATATATATATATATATATATATATATATATATATATATATATATATATATATATATATATATATATATATATACTTTCTGAGTAAGAATATCTTAACGCAGTGAAATACTTTGTGTATCGCCATGATCAGCAAATGTGGTCTAGTCAGTGCCATCCATATGAGGTTGGTTTGCTTTGCGCGATCAAGCGAAAATTTCCCACCATCTCCAATCCGGACTAGCCAGCCTGGAGATCAAGTTCGCCAAGCCCTAGACATGACTTGACATATTTGAGGCCTTTTTCCTGCAGTGGACTAGAAAAGGCAGCATTTTTCGTTGTCCTTATATTTTATTAGAAAAGTAAAACTGAGTAAAATGGGAATAATATTCATATAACAAAATGGTATATTTGAAACTTTTCTTTTCTGTTTATTTCGATAAATTTCTTCTCATGTCTTAGTCAAAATTTAATGGTATAATTCGAAAAGACCTCTGTATTTTGATCGATATTTTCAGCTTCGTGCCCAAATCATAATTAGAAATTGATTCAACCAGTATATATAGGAAAATAGAAACATTAAATGACGCAATAAAAAAAAAAAACATTGCCTTCCAACCATGAGTGTCATTAATCATACATAAAAAGTCGACTCGACTTCCATAAGAAAAAATTCATGATTAATAGGTTTATGTGATTTCACGGCCACTGACTATGGATTTATTTATTTATTTTTTTCATTTTTTTTTTTTAGTTCGCCAGTTGTACATTTATAAGTAATTCTTAAGAGTAGATAAGCTGATTTCTTATTATTAGTGACCATTATCGAAGAGATAAACAAAAGGAATTGCAACAACAACAACAACAACAACAACAACAATAATAATGATAATAATAATAATAATAATAATAATAATAATAATAATAATATATATCACGTGGAGGTTCAATTCATGGAATTACATTATCTTAATTTACAGTGTCCTGGAAGATAACCTTCGCTAACTTAGTTATGAAGGTTATAGTATGATAGTCGTGAGTCAGTTAGTATACCTGTTTTTGTGATTCGCAGAGCTCAAAAACTACCGGTAATTGACCGAACGTCGTTAAAAATGATGGGATGATCAGCCATTACCTAAGGATTTTTTTTTTTTATTATATTTTGGGAGGACTTGGGTTAAAAGTCAAGGCCAATGTCACGAAAAAGATGGAAAAAGGTTTTCTACCATATCCTGGCTCTTTTTTATCTGATTTGAATGAAAGTAGTGCCAAAGATTCCTATCTTGTGATATACAACATGATACAGGCGAAGGTATGCACCCCACCAAGTGCCTGTTCAAGATATTAACGTTCTTACAGAAACGAAATTTCGTTAATGCTATTGGCATCGCCCTAAAATATTGTTATCTGAATCAATATTATATTGTTAAGACTATTATTTTTAGTAACATTGGAACATAGTGAAATATAGAATATATTAACGTAAGTGAAAAGGATAATAAAAATTAGATTTTATCATCCTTCCTTCAAGCAAAGCAGCAGAGTATATCCGATTGCATTCCTATAAATAATGTTTGAAAAATAAAATGAAATTTTTATGCTAAATTATGGTATATGAGAAGTGGTTCGTCCAACTAACTCTTGAAAATCTGTTTAAAAAGCCTAAGAAAACATCAGGTGATTCGTCTCTAAGCGGCAGCAATTCCCCAAATCTTCCGTCAAATGTTCTTATCTAAATGCTAATGGAAGTCATCACGCTAAAGACTGCATGTCCTCAGCGTCTCAGGGCTGATACTTAAGCGGAGTAAAGACGAGTTTAAAAGATTTGGGAATTGAAAGGGTGGGGATCTTTTTACTCCATTACTAATTTATGTTATTTACGAGGCATTTATTCCTGTTTCACGAGTAACTGGTGTAATTTATTTTGTTTTATTCTTAGCATTGTTGTCATTGTATAAGGAAGTGGTTCCGTTTTCGTGCGTTTTTAATTCTTAATTGAAAGAGTCATTGGATACACGCATAATATTCTCTGCAAATTTTTTTACAAAAACATTGCTATTATAACCTGCATTATAATGTATGAAATATTCCTAATATAAATACCTTTACTATAAAGATGAATGATATCCATGATTCTCAT
>NC_090728.1:120480548-120483048 GCF_036898095.1 Palaemon carinicauda | reverse complement strand
AGGCTCGTTCTCTGATGATAGTCTTGATACCTTTCACCATGGAATTAGGGGATGTCCCAATACAACCATCTGCTTCAACGAAGATTTGGGAATAGGACGTGGATCCGTCCGGGCATGATACATTGAAGCCGGCCTTGTTGTATCGTATCCACGAGCCGTTGTTCAGTCTGCAATTGAACTCATTATTGTCAAAGGGATAAAGCTTATCCAGACAATTTTCATTTGTATGGGAGAGAGCACCGTCTATCACTATACCTAACTCGCATGAATCCATTAAGTTTTTATGGAATTCAAATGAGTCAGCTGTACATATTTTTCTATCCATTGCGTCTGAACAGTGAGTTAATTGATATAAGCCTTTAATGACCGTATATGTTTCCTTGTCTGGGGAAATCAATACGTGTCCTGTCAAACTGGATATTACTGGATTTGAGTGATTCGTCATGAAAGTCGGAAATGGTGATATCCCGTTAGATTGCCAGGCATCAGAAGAATCAAAGGGAATTGTAATCATAATCCTGTTATTTTCAACGCTTACTGTAATTAGGCTGTAATAAAACTCTAACCTACGTGCGTCTAACAAATGAATATAGCCTAGTTTCTCCCGTCCGTTCTCCACAATTAACTTTAATTATTTTATTGGCAACAAATGGGGTGACAGTACACCTTTAGTCACTAACGTGATAGCTTCCACATAATCTTTTGATTTCTCAATGAAATGTGCAATTCTGTTATGTATGTGATCTATTTTTGAATCATAATACGTTAACGTTGCCAACAAATCCTGTACATCCATAATCTGATTGATATTACTTGAATATTCATTTACTAAACTCATAATTTGATTGATTGAAGCTAACTGATTCCTTAGTTCTGACATAATTGATTCATCTTCATGAGTCAAGAACTCAATTTTCTTATTTTGGTTACTAATCTTAAGACGAAGGAAATTCCTAAACCTAAACTTGCAATAGAACCAAAGATGTTTAGTGCAGCAAAAGTAAACGGGTTACGTTTCTCAATATTTTTGTGTCCTACTGTCCACATCAAAAGGTCACGAGCCAAAGATTCTGTCTTGTAAATCTTATTTTGCAAGTCATCAGATAGCATCTCTGCAACTTTTAGTGTCGATACAAGCGAACTTTCTGTATTAAAAGGAAAATGTATTCTATGCAATTCATTTAATGAGACAGCAAATCCTGAAATGGCGCTTTTTAAGCTAGTGACGTTATTCTCTGGGAGAAAAATTGCTTGCATTCGCACTTCAACAACTACGTTACTTGATGTAATAAAAACGTCTTTTTGTCTTTCAACTATAGTGCCATATTTAAAATCTATACTTTTAGTTTTAGAGATCATCCCACATGAGAAAAATGTCTGAGCGAACAATATCACTCCCAACAACAAAAAACTCATCTTGGAAACCTGTAACGAGAAAAATATATGTAATTACTCCTGTATTAAAAAGAAAACTTTTAACATAGGAATAAAAATCTTTCCCTCACTTCTTTCCCTCTTATTTTAATTTCTTATGTGAGCCAATGGTACGATTCTCTCATCAGTGGGTTGGGATACGTTTTGAACTCTAAACCTATTGGCCGTTAATGTTTCCAAAATGTAAAATGGGCCTTCAAACTTAGGTGTTAATTTATAATTGAGTCTTTTACGTACATTTACCTGTATGCATACATTATCACCCACGGTATATGTTTTAGGTGGCTTCGCTATTTTATCATGATTCCTTTTCATTATGATTTGTGATTCTTCTAAATTCTTTCGAAGGATATCAAAACAACTTTTGCTTGCATTTATACATTCTTTTAAAGGATTTGATAGATTAGTTGTAGGGGTTAATACATGGAAAGGCGTATTGCAATATCCCAGTTTGGGTTTGATCCCCTTAGTGTTACTCTTAATATATTTAAAACCTTCCGATTTGCTCTTTCCACTAGCCCATTCGACTCTAGGTGATATATCATGGTATTTATTTTCTTTATGCTAAGGAATTCACACAATGAGGTAAGAAAGTGATTATTAAATTCTCCACCCGAGTCTGAGATTATCATGTGTGGAATTCCATGTATACAAATGTAACACTCGTAAAACTTCCTAGCGCATTCAATCGCAGTTTCAGTTTTAAGCGTTATTAGTTCTGTATATCGAGTTAAAGCATCTACAATTACTAAGAGGTGCTTATTTCCTCTGTCTGACTCATAAAATCTTGTTAACAACTCTAAATGTATTCTTTAAAAGGGTTGATTGGGCACAAGATAAGCCCCTAGGCTGACAGGTGTATTCGTATGCCCTTTGTTTTCCTGACATGTGTGACCATTAGCTATGTGTTTTTTTATATCTGTAAGCATCGTATGCCAATAAAAAAAGGATTTGGCTTTCTGTGACATTAATGAGAACCCCGGGTGTCCATGCAATGGATTTGCATGCAACCAATTCAGGACAGTGGAAATAAGTGAGATTGGTACCACTACCTGGTCATTAGTTA
>NC_090728.1:120466728-120469228 GCF_036898095.1 Palaemon carinicauda | reverse complement strand
CCTTTGATGTCAAGATGCCATAAAATTCAAAATCAATCAAACATAAGTGACCTTAAACCTTCAGTTTTACGTTTTTTGGGGAAATCTTGAGAGTTATTTACTGGTTATTAACAATCAAAACCTAATGTATACATATATATATATATATATATATATATATATATATATATATATATATATATATATATATATGTATATATATATATATATATATATATATATATATATATATATATATATATATATATATATATATATATGTATGTAACGGATTTTGAGCGAAGCGAAAAATTTATTTTTGGGTGAGGTAGCCATGTCGTCCTGATGGAAGATCCTAAAGGGTAGCTTTGTAGGGTATATTTGACTACACTGATATTCCAAGAGAATTTTACCTTAAGGTATCCCGAATTCTAACTCCTGGAGAGAATATCCCTAATTAAATCTAACAGGGATATTGCATAATATCAGAGGACGTATTCTTTACACGTCATATAGCTATCTTCACCCCGAACAGTATTAACGCTTTGAGGGGTTACAGTGACAAGAATCTGAAACGAGAATGAAATGAGAGGCATTCTCAAGGAATCTCTCCTATTCCGTTTCCAGTGTGTATCTGACGAAGGCGGCTGCGCCATCTCCATTCCTTGTAGCGATATACGAGGTGCTACAGATACTGTATTATAGGGAGAGGTCAATAAGCCATTTTACAATAAAAGAAAGGGCGGGTCCATCTGGACGACATGGCTACCTCACCCAAAAATAGATTTTTCGCTTCGCTCAAAATCGGCTTTTGGGCTTAGGCCATGTCGTCTTGATGGAAGTTTACCAGAGCATTACAGTATCTGTGGATTCTCAATCGGTGCCGTACCCTTAAAGTATTTTCCTGGTCCGTCTAGACCTAAAGATCTATGATGTTACTGTCATACATCATTTTATCTAAGCATGAACTATGTTAGTGCTTCCTGCCCCCTACAGGGAAGAGTCGTACTAGACTCTGGAAAAAGTCTCGAGGAGTACATAGTAACTATGGATGACCAAATGACAAGCTTGTATAGTGGTCTGGCCCTATACATCATAGAGCGAAGTTTGTATAAGAGTGACCAATGTCAGTATGAATACCTGACATATCCCCCAAGGTATCTACTCTCATTAAACTATTGGATAACAGTTGTATCCGTATAAGAACAAACTTTGCATCTCTACTACCATCCATTTAGGGTACAACATTATCCCTTCCTAAGGAAGGGTTAAAGCGAGTGGATTTCTGCTTGAAGAAAGGAACAATCTAAAAAGACAATCCATGTTAAAATTATCCATACTTAAATCTTAATGCTCAGTACATTTCTAATAAAATGAGTTTGGCCGAATAAGATGCAGGGTTAACTATGAGCCAGTTTATTAAAAGATTAATAAACACACATATCAGTTCAACATTTATAGAATTCATAAAATGTGGACGATATCCGTTAAAACATAAAGAAAACAGTCAACAGAAAATATTGGTTCGTCTAACAGGAAACAGATTTGCCACTTCAATCGAATAATTAATAATAATGATACAGTCTGTATTACTGTTTATTTACACTAGCGTAAGAAACGCTTGTCACAAGTGACCGTATTATGCTATAGTTCACCAAAGTCAATGAAACAGTTCGTAAGGACACGTTAGTGGCCTATCGCTCAGTGTTTAATAACAGACTGTAACTACACACCCACCCTCTTAATTAATCGTCCCAAATTAATTACACTGTTCCTCGCAGATTTAAACAGAAGGTTTAAGAATTCTACCTGCTGCTTCCAGAGACCTCTTGAGTTGCTCCACTTGCTTCGCATAGTGCATAAAGAACACCTTGGATGACTACCAGCCGGTGTACAAACGAAGATGTTAAAGGTCCATATAATTAAAGAAATTTTATGGAAGAGGCAACTTTCCTTGGATCATGACTTGCGGGTGTACTGTTTGGATCCGCCCTGCGAATAACATAGGTGAGTTTCGCCCTTAGTTGTTTCAGAGGTAAATCTGAACCCGATGTTTCTCCTTTGAACAGCTGTATTCCTTAACGTCTGAAGTTCTATGAAGATAGACCTTTACGTACTCCACTGGACATAGATATGCATCTTCCTTCAGAGGGCAGATTCTCTAGGGACCCCACCTGTTGGTGGGTAGCTTGTTCCTGCCAAGAAACATTTGGTTTGGAAATAATTTCATCTATCCCCCTTTCAAGAACTGAAATTGGCCTTCCTGTCTCAAGAGAGCCACTATTACAGCATCCCTTGACTCCGCCGACTTAGGGGTGTCAAATGCCTCGGTAATCAAGTTAGAATATATGATACATACCTGAGGGTTCTAATACCGGAGATCACCTTTGGAGGCTGTGCATGCTGCGTGCCTCCTGCATAACTCATGTCCACAGAAGTGCTTACTGCGGACGTTGCAGAACATACTCCCGCACTTCGGATGGTCCTCATTTAAAGAGAAGAGAATTCATGAGTATCAAGT
>NC_090728.1:120446728-120459228 GCF_036898095.1 Palaemon carinicauda | reverse complement strand
GACTCTCATAATGTGATGTTAGACTAACAGGTCTATAATTGCTTGCCTCTAGTATTGATCCACTTTTGAAAATAGGGGTTATATATGCTAATTTATGTTTAGTATATATCTCGCTCATATCTACACTTTGTCTTAGCAGTAATGCAAGCAGCTTCGCGATTGTGTGCGCAGTTTCTTTTAAAAAAAACTCTGGAACACCATCTAGCCCGGCCACCGATCCATTTTTAATTTCGTTTATAGCCTGCACAATATCTACTTCATTACTATCTATATCCGTTATATATTCAATATTTTCTTCTCTTATTTCTGTTTCACTATTTTTATTCGCAATTCTTGGCGTGAATTCACTCTTATATTTCTTTTTGCTAATATGATGTATATTTCCTTTTCTTGAATCGTTAACTGTCCTTCAATTCTTAGAGAGCCTATTTGTAATCTCCATTTATTCATCTTTTTGGGATAGAAGTAAAGTACTTTGGGGTTTTCCATTATATTTTGACGTGTCCTTTCTTCTAAGTCCTATTTTTAATTTTCTTTCGATTGTATAATCTTTTGTTCTGCATTTTCTATCTTACTTTTCATTTCCATCATTTTCCATACATTTTTTTTCTTTTACAAGATTTTTCTTCCACTTTCAAATTTTCTGAAATAAGATCCATCTGGCTCTTGGTACATATTTTTTTTAAACAATTATCTCCAGTATTTTGTACAGTATTTTTTATTCATCTTTTTGGGATAGAAGTAAAGTACTTTGGGGTTTTCCATTATATTTTGACGTGTCCTTTCTTCTAAGTCCTATTTTTCATTTTCTTTCGATTGTATAATATTTTGTTCTGCATTTTCTATCTTACTTTTCATTTCCATCATTTTCCATACATTTTTTTCTTTTACAAGATTTTTCTTCCACTTTCTAATTTTCTGAAATAAGATCCATCTGGCTCTTGGTACATATTTTTTTTTCAACAATTATCTCCAGTATTTTGTACAGTATATCCGTATTCACATGTATATTATCACATACGAATACATTTTTCCAATCTTTTTTTTTCAATTCTTCATTTATTTATGACCATTTTATATTCTTACGATATAAATTATGTTTTCCATATCCTTCCCATCGTTTTGTGCTTTGTTTATCTCAGCGTTCACTTGTTTTAGAATGGACTATTAATTCTATGACATTGTGGTATGAAATTCCTGTGTTATATAATATTTTTTCTTTAACACAATTCACCTCATCCACAAATACTGAATCTAGGAAGTTGTCCTTTCTTGTTGGAAGGTGGTTTATTTGTTGCATATTATGTTTTGATAGCATATCTTAAAAATTTTCAAATTGCTTCTTATCTTCTGCGCTACTATTACTCTCTTTTTTATATGCATATATCCAACCACTTTCTTTTATCCATTCTTCCTAATCCACAAAAGGGAAGTTAAAATATCCGGATTGGAGTATATTCCAGTCATTATGGTTTCTACATATATCATATATTTTTTCTATCATTATTTCAAACTCCTTAATATTTGGGGGTCTGTAAACTACAATATTCACTAATTTTTCATATTTAAATTCTACCGCAATCAATTCACATTCTATGTTGCTGTATTTTTCATAGATTTTTCCTTGATTTATGTCTCTTCATTATATTGCAGTTCCCCTTTGATTCCTATTTGTTCTGTCTGATCTATATGTTTGGAAACCCTTTATCTGGTCATCACTGCCAGTCTCTTGGGAATACCATGTTTCACTTATATTTAATATATCTATTTTTTTTTAATTTAGGTTAGTTCTACTAATAACTTTTTCCCTTTTAGAGTTATGCGTGACTAAACCCTGTACATTCATCACAATGATGGTTTGTGTTTCATCACCATTATCTAATATTGGTGATAACATGGATTCTCCCATGCTTCCTTCCTGTTCTAATATGATGTTCTATTCTTCATTTCCAGTAATTCTGCCATTAAAAAATCCAACTTTTCTATTGTATTTGCTCTTTCGCCTTCATATTTATTTTGTTGTGTATACCTGCAATTATCCCCATATCTGAACCAACCCCTTCCATTATAGATGCATTCTTTGTAGTTGGGCTCTAATTGTGCATATTTGGGTTGAAAGGCATCATATCTTGGGGCCTTTTGTGCATAGTGCGGTATATACCCGGCTTGTTTTTTTTGTAATTTTTTTATCTAATCTTTGCTTTAATTTTTCTTGTCTGTTTGCTTTTGAATTTCTGTCTTTCAATCATGGTTGTAGGATGCATATTTCGAAACTTTTTTTTTAATTTGCATCCTCTTCCTTCTTTCAGTTTTTTACATATTTTTGGATGGATATCTCTGCATTCGTCTCCATATCTATCTAAATATGCACACTTACCATATATTTCATAATTATGGCATATCTTTGGATGATTGTAGTAGCATATTTCGCCAAATCTTTAATTCCCTCTTTTCAGTGAATTGCAGACTATATCTTTCTTTTTTTTTCTTGCTCTACCTTAAAAGTATGTAGGTCTGGATAGAGTCTCTTGGGTCTATTATTTGTTTTCATCAGATAATCTATTTCTTCGTAAGTATGTTGTTGAATGGCATCATATGTTATATCAATGATATCCTCTGCATCCTTAGACATATCCTGTTCATTTTTCTTCTTCTTCTTCTTCTTCTTCTTCTTCTTCTTCTTCTTCTTCTTCTTCTTCTTCTTCTTCTTCTTCTTCTTCAACTAACTGCAGATTTAGTATCGACTTAATTATATTTTCTATCAAGACTAAAAATTTTTAGAAGAATAACTTTGTGTCTTAATTATTAATTTTTTTTTGTACTTCCGCGCAAGTAGGGTTTATCGCATTTCCTAATCAGTTGATGTGGATTAACAATGCTGTACCAAATCCTACATGTATTGCAAAATTTTTGCCGTCTTTTTCATAATATATCAATAAGCATATTCACCATATTGGACTTCTTATTGTTCTCTGATGGAATGTACTGATTGATGTAAACTAGCTTCATAAGTCTCTTTATCACCTGGATCTTCTTTGGAATTTCTTCTATTATTATGATGATGTTTTCTGCACACTTGCTCTATTTTGTTGGATCAAGTTGTTTCAATATGTTTGAGAATATTTTTCTGTCACACTGGTTGGAGCTATTAGCGACCTCCTTTATCAGGAGGTCTAGCTCTTGTTGTGCCAACTCAAGGAATTTACTGTTGCTGATTGCAACAATATACCTCCATTCCTTGCCTTTGTTATAGCCTGCCATCTTGTTAGGATTTTTAGTAATTCAAAAGATAACAATCCTATGCCGACGATTTATCCCACTTTTCTGACCTCAAACATATCACGAAAACTGTGGTATCTGTGTTAAATCAGGTGATTTCTTGGATCACACTAGTGGACTCACCAGCATAAAGTAACACTCATGGGTGCGCGCGCCCATAAGAGAGAGAGAGAGAGAGAGAGAGAGAGAGAGAGAGAGAGAGAGAGAGAGAGAGAGAGAGAGAGAGAAGAGGCATTAGTCTAATATTTTAGAAAGCGTACATGTATAGTAATATACATATCTATCATTTTATTTTGATAATACTAGTTTTGACTTATAATTCTCCGTAACAGGAGTATCTTGAAAGAAGGAATATATATATGATACATTTAAACACTATATAAAGCAAATATATATATAAATATATATATATATATATATATATATATATATATATATATATATATATATATATATATATATATATATATATATAATTTTTTGCTCCCGAGCAAAATCGACCCAAAGAAAAATACCGACAAACATTACTACGTGCAAAATGTAAAATAAGAGCAAAAAAGCTTCAGATATATAAAATCTTGTATATCATATTTACACTTATATAAAAATATCTTTTACATCACTTCCAGTCACCCGATTGATTGTACTCGATTTACAAATGCTGATTATCTTCTTAAATATGTATACATGATGAGGAAATTTTCCTTTAAAGTGGCAAGGAATAAGCAGAATTGATGGTAATAAAGAAGTGTGTGTAAAATAAAATCCAAAACAAAGGAGGAATATCTTCTTTTACATACTGATAGATTTAGTATGAAAAAAGTCTAATTTATCTACTAAATTTGGTTATATATATTACAGGACAAGATCTCTTATATATATTATATATATAAGAAAATTATATATTTATATAGATTTGTTGTTATACGTAAAGAGATTGTATATTAAATGAAAAATTATATTAACGCAAAACCTGTTCGGCAAGTTTATAACCATGCTTGTTGATGAATGTGATAGAACATGCATTGATGGGACAATGAGTTGATTTTTTTTTTTATATGTTGTTCATCGTTTGTAGAACATATTTCAATTTCTAGGTCTTATTTTGTGAGATTTGTTACTTTTGATTCTATTCACTAATGTATTTACATTTGCTGTCTTGTTCATTGTTGCAAAGGATGCCCTGTGATTATAGCTGTATTTTATTAAGTTTTGCATATTTTATTATGCTTGTGTTTGATGGACTAAAATGCAATTTTTCTATTCATCATCATCATCATCATCATCTTTTAAAACACCAACCGTTACTAGTCCAATATAGAAAGAACGCCTCTGGTGTGCCCATCAACTCGTGACTGTTTATGGTCTATACCACCAAAATTTCTTAGTTCGTCAATTCATCGTATTCTCAACGAAACTCGCTTCTTTTGCATTCTCTATTGACCTATTCTCTTATGGTTATTGTTCATCTATTATCTTTCATTCTTTTTTCATCTCATAGATTTGTGAAATTGAGGCTTCGGAAAAGAAATAATAGCTGGAACATGAGGACAATATTAAAAATCTATTAATAAACTGCTAAGTAACAACGAGAACATCTTGGCGTCTTCAGAAAGCATTCCGTATGCTGGAGGAGTCAAGGCTTGCACGTTTTCTTCGAGTGGTATGTAACAGTGTTATGACCCTTGTCGGGCCGTGGTGCAAGTTCTTATTGCACAATAAGAGAGGTGAGTCTTTACAAAAGTCCTCTGCAGTAAAATGGTCAGCGGAAGCGTAAACACTTGGGAAAACTGAACAATATTTATTAACAACTATTTTTGAAACCGTCAACCTTGTGACTACCTAACAGTTAGAATTAACTATTAACAACTAACACTAAACAACTAATAATTAACAATTAATAATCAACAATTAAATATTGACAAAATTCCCCGACGGGAAACACCACACTCTCAACTGAGAGAAAGTCAAAGATTTAAATATTTAACCACTAGAAAAAAATAATAAAATATGTATTCTCACACTCTTTGGGGCTGGATAAAATCACCCCCTACTCCAAACAAGGTAGCAACTTCACAAACTCTCAGCTACCGTAGGGAGTGCATCTCAGCAGGACTCCTCATCAAAAAGGAGGGAAATTGAGCCCCAACCCAAGAAAAAGGTACACAATATCTCCTACATGGCAACTCCCTCCCTAATCGTCAACATGAGCTACAAAGCTCCCGCAGCTGCCTATGTGAGGATGCGTTGACGGTGGTGTGTCTCCCACGTCCACCTTAAAGCCGAGATTCCTACGTCGGCGCTATGTACCGCAGAGGATATCATGCAGTAATTGCAAATCACTGCAGGTGGCAAAAATATACCTCCTGAAAGCCGTCGAACGTTGGTGTAATACTCGGAAAAGCTCAAAAGCTGCTGATGTAGGTCCGGGGAACCTTGAGCTCGAACTGTGTCTTTTAGCAATTGACTTCCTCGCATGTAAACACAGGTGTCTCTTCTCACCAAGGACTCAAATAACACAGAAAAGAAACAAACGTCAAACTAGACACTTATAAATCTTTAAGCAAGTGGGAAGGAGGTTAAAAGAGCACTTCAAAAGAAAAAAAATCAATTTACAACAAAAGCCTTATTAACTAAATCTTATACTAATTTTTCATCAAACAAAAGTGAAGTAACAAGACTGACGTAAACAAAAGCAGAAATTAAATTAATACATAATTAACAGCTAATGCGGGTTTTATGCTAAGAATTCTATAAGTGCAATGTAATCATATCAATAGAAGTTGAATCACAAAATTAAACGAAAAGCCCGGAAAAACTCTTGAGTAATTCAATTCATAATTACCCTAGGGGAAAGTGCTATTCCGTAACAACTACAAGATGTATCTATATATATATATATATATATATATATATATATATATATATATATATATATATATATATATATATATATATATATATATATATATATATATATATATATATATATATATATATATATATATATATATATATATATACATATATATATATACATATACATATATATGTCTTAATTATAACTGTAATCGAACAGTTTAACATGTTTTTTCAAAGAGGCCCATAAAAGAAACACAGGATATATGAATAAATCACACTATATTTCGGTCAATAAACATCGACCCTCTTCAGGATGTAAAGTAAAAATGAGGAATACAGTGGAGAGTGACGGTTTATATATGAAATCAAAAGGGTGTGTTCAATTTTTCTATAGTTGTTATAATTGCTGGAAGGATTAGCCAAATTTGATTACATCCAGGTGCGTCTTCTTATTGTTGAGCCGCTCGGAGGAAGTCTTGACCTCTGATGCATGTCTGGTGGTCGGTCTCCGTGGATTATCTTCTTAATGATAGGGTTGAGAAGAGTATTGTCCACAGTGTCAGCTTTCCATTGGCCCCCAGATAGGTTCATTGTGTTTGATTGATTTATGATGGCTGATTCCAGGATTTTCCTTCTGTACTGACAGGTACTCTTAAAAAGCAAAGACGACTCACTCCAGTTAATCTGGTGCCCTAAATCCCTAAGGTGAACGAAAATCCCCGAGTTTTCATAGCCATATCTAACAGTGGTGTGTCTCCCACGTCCACCTTAAAGCCAAGATTCCTACGTCGGCGCTATGGACCGCAGAGGATATCAAGCAGTAATTGCAAATCACTGCAGGAGGCAAAAATATACCTGCTAAAAGCCGTCGAACGTTGGTGTCGTAATACTCGGAAAAGCTAAAAAGCCAGCTGCTGATGTAGGTCCGGGGAACCTTGAGCTCGAACTGTGTCTTTTAGCAATTGAGTTCCTCGCATGTAAACACAGGTGTCTCTTCTCACCAAGGACTCAAATAACAAAGAAAAGAAACAAACGTCAAACTAGACACTTATAAATCTTTAATCAAGTGGGAAGGAGGTTAAAACAGCACTTCAGAAGAAAAAAAATCAATTTACAACAAAAGCCTTATTAACTAAATCTTATACTAATTTTTCATCAAACTAAAGTGAAGTAACAAGACTGACGTAAATAAAAGCAGAAATTACATTAATACATAATAAACAGCTAATGCGGGTTTTATGCTAAGAATTCTATAAGTGCCGTTTAACCATATCAATAGAAGTTGAAGTACAAAATTAAACATAAAGTGCGGACAAACTCCTGAGTAATTTAATTCTTAATTACCCTAGTGGAAGGTGCTATTCCAAAACATCTACATTATGTATGTATGTATGTATATATATATAAATATATATATATATATATATATATATATATATATATATATATATATATATATATATATATATATCTTTCTATCTATCTACCTATCTATCTATCTATCTATCTATCTATCTATATATCTATATCTATATATATATATATATATATATATATATATATATATATATATATATATATATATATATATATATATATATATATATATATATATATATATATTTATATATATATATATATATATATATATATATATATATATATATATATATATATATATATATATATATATGCGTGTGTGTGTGTGTGTGTGTATGTGTGTGTGCATGTTCTTGTGTGTTTATACATAAACATGTGTACATTATATCATTTACATATACACACACACTATATATATATATATATATATATATATATATATATATATATATATATATATATATATATATATATATATATATATATACATATGTGTATATATATATATATATATATATATATATATATGTATATATATATATATATATATATATATATATATATATATATATATATATATATATATATATACACACACACACGAGTTTATAAATGGAAAGCGAGTATATTATAAATGCATTAAATGTAAACGTAAACATAAAAGTAAGTTTATTCTTTATAAGTTATTTTTTTTTTCTTAAGGAATTTTCAGCAGCATTCGTGCCTGAAGCCAGAAAACTAATCTTCATTCAAGGTAATATGCAAAGCAGCTCGAGTGCATAAAGTCGACCTTTCGCATTCGCAGCAAATCTAGTATTGATATCCTCAAGGATTCTTGTGCTGAGAATTGATAAAAGTCTCGAATTTCAATATATGTTTCAACCCAGCTGAGCTGCTCTTCTAATTAATAACCTCTACCAGTGGACTGTTTTTACCATTAAGCATTTAGTATAATTCCTTTCATTTTTTATAAAGATTATGAAAGTTACATCCACATATCTGTAAGATATATTAAGATTAGCCACTCATTAATAAAACCATAACCTTAGATAGCGTTAATATGTGAATTATTTTACTTCAGTAATCAAGTATTAGCAGCAATATCTCTGAAGGATATCAGGATCACATCATTTTATGTAGCCTAATGTATTTGGAAATATCTGGAGCAAAAATTACAGGTACCTCATTAAAGAATTCATGGAAGCCTCCTCTTGCCAGGCATACCAATAAGCATTGCAAAACACTTAAAACCTAATTTCAATTGCATTTCATTAAAGTAAATCTGTATTTTTCTAACATAATTGGATGTCGTAAAACTGTATTATTATTAGATCCTTTAGATATTCATTCAATATTGGAGTTATTATAATTTGGATTATTTCATGAAAATTAATAAAATTCAGTAGTTTTTTTATATATACACTAAATATTCAATATAAAAACAAATATTGGACATCACAAAATTGTTTCTATAAAGAAATGAAACAAAAAAGAGTGTATGAAGATCAGCAAAGGAGAATTTATTTAAAAAAAAAATTAAACTGTGAAATCAATTAAGTTCTTTGTCACCTAAAGCCCCAAACCATTTAAGATTAAGTCGTGAGCCTATCAGACAAACGCCTTTATTAGTCAGTGTAAGAACTGATCCTCATGATAGGGTTAAATGTTGCGTCGTCTTCTCATGTAGTGATAAGTATGGAAATAATTACAGTTATATTTAATCTGGAGAAATTATTTCAATAAATGTCATCACGCAAATAAAAAGAAATATATTCGAACCTGGCAATTCAATATTATTTTTGGAAAAAATATAGTGTCATTTCCAGGGAAGGGAATATAGCCATAGAAATGATTTATGGCAACATATACATATCAGCCTTAAAGAAACTGAACGATGATAATGAAGTACGTCGGACGAAAACTTGAAAATAACGTTTAATTTGAATACGTGTGATTTCTTAGAAATAATTAATTACCTATGGTTTCAAACATACATGCAAGAAATTATGTAAACCCTATAGACAGTTTGGCTAGCAATTCAACAAAAAAGCCTAATATGTAAAATAGGGAAGGGAAAACTAATCAAAAATACTTTTTTTTTTCCTCTGTAAAACTTTGCCCTTATTGTATGAATTTACAAAATATAAAATAGTTTCTTGCGAAGCAAATAATCAGCAAAATATGTTCTGTCGCATAAAATTTATCATATTAATTTACTCAGGAATTGCAAATCACTGCAGGTGGCAGAAATGCACCTGCTAAAAGCCATCGAACTTTGTTGTCGTAATCCTCGGAAAAGCTCGCATAAGCGAGCTGCTGAAGTAAGTCCGGGGAACCTCGAGCTCGAACTTTGTCTTGCAGCAATCGAGTTCTTTGCATGTAAACACAGGTGTCTCTTCTCACCAAGTAGGCCTATTAAAAAAAAAAAAAAAAAAAAAAAAAAAAAAAAAAAAAAAAAAAAAAAAAAAAAAAAACAATCATTAAAATTAACACTTATAAATCTTCAAACGGTCGGGAAGCAGGTTAGAACAGCACTTCAAAAAAAAAAATATATAACTAAAACCTTATTAACTAAATCTTATACTAACTACTTTTACATATAACAAAAATGCAGTAACAAGGCTGACGAAAACAAAAGCAACAATTACCTTGTTACATAACATACAGCTGTTGCGGGTTTTATGCTAAGAATACTAAAAGTGCAGTGTGACCATATCAATAGAAGTTAAAGTACAAAATTAAATGAAAAGCGCAGACAAACTCTTGAGTAATTTAATTCTTAATTGCCCTAGAGGAAAGTACTATTCCGTAAAATCTATAATATATATATATATATATATATATATATATATATATATATATATATATATATATATATATATATATATATATATATATATATATATATATATATATATATATATATATATATATCTATCTATCTATATATATATATACATATATATATATATATATATATATATATATATATATATATATATATATATATATATGTATGTATGTATGCATATATATATATATACATATATATATATATATATATATATATATATATATATATATATATATATATATATGTGTATGCATATATATATATATATATATATATATATATATATATATATATATATATATAGATAGATAGATAGATAGATATGTATGTAAGTATATATATATATATATATATATATATATATATATATATTTATATATATCTATATATATATATTATCTATCTATATATATATATATATATATATATATATATCTATATGTATATGTATATATATATATATATATATATATATATATATATATATATATCTATATCTATATATATATATATATATATATATATATATATATATATATATATATATATACATATACATATATATATATATATATATATATATATATATATATATATATATATATATATACATATATATATATATATATATATATATATATATATATATATATATATATATATATACATATATATATATATATATATATATATATATATATATATATATATATATATATATATACACGAGTTCATAATTGGAAAGGCAGTATATTATAAATGCTTTAAATATAAACATAAACATGAAAGCAAGTTGATTTTATTTTAGTTATATATATATATATATATATATATATATATATATATATATATATATATATATATATATATATATATATATATATATATATATATATTTTAAAGGGATTTTTAGCAGCGTTCCTGCCTGAAGGCAGAAAACTAATCTTCATTCAAGGCAATATGCAAAGCAGCTCGTGTTCATGAAGTTGACCTTTCGCATTCGCAGTAAACCTAAAATTAATATCCCCAAGGATTCTTGCGTTGAGAATTGTTGAAAGACTTGAATTTCAACATTTATTTTAACTCTTTTGTGCGGCTCTTCTAATCAATAACATCTACCAGTGGACTGTTTTTCCATTTAGCATTTAGTATAATTCCTTTCATCTTTTATAAAGATTATAAAAGTTATATCCACACAGCTGTAAGATAAATTAAGATTAGCCACTCGTTAATGAAACCATAACTTCAGATAGCATTAATATGTGAATTATTTCACCTTAGTAATCATCTCCAGGCAGCCATAGCTCTGAAGCATATCAGGATCACATTATTTTATGTAGACTAATCTTTTTACCAATATCCGAAACAAAAATTTCAGGTACCTCATTAAGGAATTCATGGAAGCGTCCTCTTGTCACGCATACCAATGAGCGTTGCAAAGCACTTAAAACCTAATTTCCTTTGCATTTCATTAAAGTAAATCTGTATTTTTCTACCATAATTGGATGTCTTAAAACTGTTAACATTAAATCTATTGCATATATAACATTAATATACATTCAATAATGTAATGATTCTAAGTTTGATCATTTCATGAAAATTAATCTAATCTAGTAGTTTTTTTTTTTTTAATATAAAGACTAAATATTCTATATAATGAAATTATTTGACAACACAAAATTGTTACTATAATGAAATGAAAAAAAAAAGAAAAGTTTATCAAGATGAGCAAAGGAAAATTTACATAAGAAAAAAATTAAACTGTGAAATGAAGCAAGTTCTTTGTCACATAAAGCCCCAATCCATTCCAAATTATGTCGTGAGCCTATAAGACAAAAGCCTTTATCAGTCAGTATAAGATCTGTACCTTAAGATAAGGTTGAATGTTGCGTCGTCTTCTCATCCAGTGATAATTATGGAAATAATTAGAATTATATTTAATTTAGAGAAATTATTTCAATAAATTTCATCACGCAAATAAAAAGAAACATATTCGAAACTGGCAAAAAATATTATTTTTGGAAAAAATAGTGTTCTTTCCAGGGAAGTGAATACACCCATAGGAATGATTTACTGCAACATATACATATTAGCCGTAAAGAAATTGAGCGATGATAATATAGTC